>NC_044309.1:3259771-3447168 GCF_007474595.2 Lynx canadensis | reverse complement strand
TCTTCTCTTCCTCTTCTCTTCTCTTCTCTTCTCTTCTTTCTGTCTCTCTCTCTCTCTCCTTCCCTACCCCCTTCCTTTCCTTCGTTCCTTCCTTCCTTTCCTTCCTTTCCTTCTGTCCTTCCTTCCTTCCTTCCTTCCTTCCTTCCTTCCCTTCCTTCTTTTTCTTTCCTTCCTTCCTTCCTTCCTTCCTTCCTTCCTTCCTTCCTTCCCTTCCGTCCCTCCCTTCCTTCCCTCCCTTCCTTCCTTCCCTCCCTCCCTCCTTTCTTTCTTTGTTATCTGCATTTCTTGGAAGAGAAGATCCTGCTTCCTGTAGAGCTGGTTGTAGGAACCTACACTGGTTGGTGCACCTGAAGTCAGAGAGAGTGAACCCTTCAGAACTATGAACACTTTGTATGACTGTATGTGTCTGCTTTCTGATATACTGTATGTTTATTTTTATCTATATCTACCTATCTATCTATCTGTCTATCTATCTATCATCTACCTGGCAGGAATTGATCTAAAATTTGCATGCATTAAAATAAGAATGTAGACTATAGGAATGTCCTCATTGTAAACATACGAAAAATACACAAAATGGTACTTTGCAGACATTGGACAACGGGCAGCATAGCGTAAAGATCCCTGAGAAGAGAGAAACAAACAACGTAAGTCCTAAAATTGCCTCAGATCATGGCCTGGAGGCAGTTTCCAGACCCCACTGTGCAGGGAGAGGAAATGGAAACAGAGCCTGGAGGTCTGGCCAAATTGAGGAAACTTGAGAATGGAATTTAGGAGGCCAAGGTGGCTAAAACACTTGGGGCAGAGTTCTGTAGAGAAGGAACTGCAGGGAGTGAGCTGCTGAGCTCTTCAGCGGGTCTCCTCTAACCTCCGGCTGAGAGCCGGCCTGCGTGTCCGGAGTTGGGAGAAACCATGTCCAGGAAGCAGCAGACCCAGCCTTTCTGGACCTGGCTTAGCGCTGGTAAGAGCATGTGCCCCACCAGTCCGAGTGGAAAGCATGCGGAAGAGATGGGGGCTTGGTCCTAAGAAGGGTCACATCTTAACTGTGGGGCTAACAGTCCTAGTGTGAAGGCTGTTACTGGCCTGGCCCACCAGAGCTCAAAAGTGACTTCATAAAAGTTAGAGTGGCTGCAGTGGTGAGACTGTGTGTCCGGACTAACGTGCACACTCTTTAAAGGAGTACAGCAGAACCCAGCACTCGGCACTGTGAAGTTCTCGGGGTCCGGCGACCAATGACGACTTACCAGCCATAGAAAGAAGAAAAATACGAGTCATTATAGGAGGAAAATTGATCTGTAAAAATAGACCTTGACATGACAGAGATGATGGACGTAGCAGAAAAACCTGAAAACAGCCACTATTAATCCTGAAAATATCTCAGATAACGTAAAGGTAAAGATGGATATAATGAAGACAGAGATGGAAGTTTTAACAAGATCTAATGGGAACGTCCACGGATCAAACACTGTAGCCTTTAGAAGCTGGTTTGCGGGGGTGAGAACATAATACGTCTACGTCTTTCTAACACGTGGGCTAAAATTCCCAATATTAACAGAGCAACTGAACTGGCTCAAGTTGGACTCTAAAAATCCTAGTCTTAGATACAACCTTTGACTTCTCGCCAGACTCTTCTCAAAGAATCTGGCCCAGCAAACCCACCGATTGTTAGCTACTCTGTTCTCTTTTTTTTGTTGTTGAAGTTTATGTATTTATTTTGAGAGAGAGAGAGAGAATGTGAGCAGGGGAGGGACAGAGAGAAAGGAGGGAGAGAGAATCCCAAGCAGACTCCTCACTGTGAGCACAGAGCCCAATGTGGGGCTTGATCCCATGAACCGTGATTATGATCCAAGCCGAAAGCAAGAGCTGGACGCTTAACCGGCTGGGCCACCCAGGTGCCCCCTATTCAGGTTCTTTCCAAGTAATGTTGTCTCTCATCTTCCCTCCAAACATGCAGGCTTTCATGTCTGGAACGTTAAAGTGTCTCTTCTCTGCCACCTGTGTGTGTGCGTGTGTGCGTGTGTTGTGTGAGTGGTGTGTGTGGGACATACCCATGTGTGTGCACATGCACACGTGTTGTGTGTATATGTGTATGTGTCATGTGTGGTGTGAGTGGCACAGGGCTGTATGTTGTGTGCTTGCTGCATGTATGTTGTGTGTATGTGTGTTGTGTGTATCATGTTGTGCGGTAAGTTGCACGTATACATATGCATGAGTGTGTCGTGTGTGCTCACGTATTGTCTAAGTGGTCTGTGCGGCATACGTGGGTGTGGATACGTGTGCGTGGATGTGCTGTGTGCATGTATTGTGTGTGCTGTGTGGGGTGTGTGCTGTGTGTGTGTCTGTTATTCCCGTTGGCTCCTCAGGGCTCACCCTGGCCCCCACACCTGGCATTCTCCACTTAGTCAGAACTCATCACGCTTCCTTTTAAGTGCTGTTTATGTGTGTGCATCACACAAGACCATGAACCCTTTGACAGAGGGATCATGTCTGTCGCTGTCCCCCGGGGCTTGGTGTCGTAGGTGAAACATGGCACCCTCATGCCGTCCTTAGTCACCATGAGACTTGGCAAGATAGGGCTCAGTTTGGAATCTAGACCCCACCAAACCTTGGGAAATTCCCAAATACTGAGCTGTGTTAACTTTCACTTGGGTGGTGACGTCAGAAGACAGTGGAAACAGGGAGGGGCAGTTTTCCCAAACACTTTCCAGTGTGATCAGTGGCTACAAACTGTCGGTAATACTCTGTGCAAGATGACCCTTCTACTTTTTCCCTAATCCCCTTTTGTCGCTGAATATGCTTCTTTTTAGTGCTAGAAATGATTAAATCCAGTAGTTTTACTGAGGATTATTTTAGTTTATTGTCTCATGACCCAGATGGGAGGTTTATTTTGCTGCAATATTTCTAGCCTGTTTTGCAAAATAGTTGATTCAGCCAACATATGAATGGACAGTGCACTTTGGGTTAAAACAGTTTATTTCTGGACTTTGCTAGTTTTCTCCGTCACAGGTCGTTTATGGGGTCTCTTATTTAGGCAGTGACTTTTTTTTTTCCCCTTAAAGCACTATTGTCAAATTCACATTATCATTATCACCACAAACTCTTTTTGTCCAGGCTGTTCAAGAACCGCTATTGCCTGAGGCTAAGAGAGGGTTGACTGTCTTTCCCGAAGGAAAACACCAGAAAAATCATTTATCACTTCATCCTTTTCCTTATCAAGGATTTCTTCTCACAGACTGAGCCTTGTCCCTGAGGCTATTTGGAAATTGACAATTCAGGAAGAATCAATGGGGAGCTGCATTTTTGATGGATGAACCATTCGAAAATTCTATGGCATTCTTCCCATGACCTTTTCTGAAGACAGATAAATAGCCTTCCAAAGGTTGCATTTTATTTTATGTTCAAAAAAAAGCGTAGCCAGTCAAGGTGTATTAGAAACAATGAAGTTACATTCAGCTCTTTCACAATATGAAAAAAATAAATAAAGGGGGAAAAGATAGTGCAACTTGGGGATGTCTTCTGGAAGAACGACATTTACAAATTCAGAAACTTCAGTACAACAGGGCTCTGAAGTCACAGAAGCTCTCTATTTCCACGAAGATGATTTCTAACACGATATCCCGCCCTGGTAGCTACTTTGTGCTTGATACATCTCTTACGTCACCCTGCCTGTGCATATCTGACACTGTGCAGTTACCATCGGGACATCTTTAATTTCACGGCCTGTGCTATATGACAGAAGAAGAAAATACATCAAAACAATACCATACCAACAAGATGAAACATGGCCTTAAGAAGGTCTCAAGATTTAAATTCAAGGAGGCCAAGAGCAAATGTGAGGAATGGTTGTAGCGTAGGAGGCAGGAAGTACTTCGTGTAGTTTCTTACAGGATTTGAATATGGAAATGGAAAGAAGCATCCTGAATAATGCAAATAATGATATAGGAAACAGGCAGAAACTATGGAATGGATGGAGCCAAAGCATGTGACCACTGATAGAAAAAATGCTTTTGAAGAACCGGCAAAGAGGTGACGAGGAGCAATGAGGAAAACGCTGGGCTGTCAATGAATTGTATTCCCAAATTCTGCCCATGGTCTGTCAGAGTTAATACATCTTGAAATGTTTAAAATACAATTTTATTTAACCGATTTCTTTGTTTTGCTCTGTTGTGACATGTTTTATAGAGTTTAGGCAAAGTGGAAAAAGAGACTCTCGTGTTCCACCACAGTGAGATTTCACATGGATCTGTCACATACATGAGTGCCTTTGTCCAACATAATAGGAGATCCTGTGTCTTGAGTGTTTACTGTAGTGTGTTATCCACTTTCCATGCTGTGCCCGCCTTCTTCACTCCCTTGCTAATCCTAGGGTGACTGAATTGTCGTGTTGTCCACGTCACACAGCGATTGGACCGATGACTGCAGGAGTTTGTAAGAGCTCTTCAGGAAGCAGGGTGACCGTAGAGCATCTCAGATTCCTATTTTGAGAGATTTGTCATTCGTGTTTTTACGTCACCTATTATTGTCTTCATAAATTCACCAGCAAAGCACCAGCCCAGTTAAACATGAGGAAATGGGGCGTTCTACTCTTCTGTTGAAATAGTCTCCGTGAAAACAAAAGTTGACGTGAATTATCCACAAAAAGTAATAGAAGCTATGGCAGAAACCACTTTAATAAGAGACACTGGCTATGTGTACAAAATTCTATAACTCGAGTGAAAAAGAAAATAGCCAGCTTTCCAAGAATGAGATAAAACCCTAAACATAAAATATTTCCAGCAAAACCCCAAAGTACGAGAAATAATTTTCCACTTGTGACACGTGCAAAGAAAACTCTCTGTGACCCTCAGAGGGGCTTCACTGTATTTGTGAGGAGTTTGTGGAATAGTATAGATGGGGGAAAGAAATTCTTCCCTGAGTATAGATGTTCATTTTTTTATTGATGTTTTCCTCTGAGTCACTAAAGTGAAACACATTTTCCAAAATGAGAATATTTCTTAGAATTTCAGGTAGATTTTGCAAATTTTTTAAAAATTTTCTTTTGTTTAACATTTATTCATTTTTGAAAGGCAGAGAGAGACAGAGCGCGAATGGGGGAGGGGCAGACAGAGAGGGAGACACAGAAACAGAAGCAGGCTCCAGGCTCCGAGCTGTCAGCACAGAGCCCGATGCGGGGCTCGAACTCCTGGACTGCAAGATCATGACCTGAGCTGAAGTCGGCCACTCAACCGACTGAGCCACCCAGGTGCCCCTAGATTTCGCAAATTTTAAAGACGTTCCATCTTCATTATCTTGAAACCTTCATTAAGTGCAGATTATGGGCTTGGCACCAAGTAAAGGGAAGGAAAAGTAATACAAAAGTTGCTGCTCACAGGACCCCAATCTAATAAAAAAGCAAGTTTGCAATGCAAGAGGGGTAGAGACACATGACAGTGTGAAACGTTACTCGTGACGGGAGAAGGTGAATGCTTCCCTCATCGACTGCCGGTGCCTCCACATTTTCCTGGGTCTACGTGTTGGGACCATGATTATTTGAGTCTTTTTCTATAAGGATTTGTGAGTATAAGTAAGAAATTTAGTGATACTAAAATTTTACATGATTGTGAAGCTAAGAACACCTGGAAAGAATAGTATTTTCTGCCATAGAGGTACAATAGGAAAGATGTGTGACGTCACACATTATACAGCCTCTAGCCATGGGTTCAAATGTTGTCAAAGGCTCTTTAGGGAAAGAATGAACTCTTAGTTGTTATTTAGAGAGATTCATAATTCCATCACATTATTCACATGAAATATGTCCATCAAGAGACCGGTAGAAGTAGGAAAGAGGAAAAGGGAGTGTCTGGGTGGCTCAGTTGGTTAAGCGTCTGGCTCTTGATTTCAGCTCAGGTCACGATCTCACGGTTTGTGGGTTCGAGCCCTGCATCGGGCTCTGTGCTCACAGCGTGGAGCCTTCTGGGGATTCTCTTTCCTCTCTCTTTCCCTCTCATTCTGCCCCTCCCCTTCTCTCTGTCGCTCTCAAAAATAAATAAACATTAAAACAATTTTTTTTGGAAGTGGAAAATATAAGAGGAAAAGAACCAGAACCCAGTTAGTCCTAACATTGGGAGGGATTAGGTCAAGGCTGTGGATCTCGAGCAGGGTGGTCATGGCATTTCTTGTTAACATGTGGTCGACATCCATTTAGAGGACCACCTGTGGCAGGAGGACCGTAGTGGCACTGTCAGTCTGTCCCCAGTTCAAAGACCTTTTGTTGTTAACCGAGTGCCTCTCTGGGGATCTCACCTCCCACCTCTAGCGTCTCTGGATATTCCTTCCCATCCTGTCGAACCTTCTCTTTCCAGGAAGCTCCGGGGAGCAGAGCATTGGTGCTTTCCTCTTACCGTATCCCCAGGGCTGATCCCATGGCCCCGGTCTTTTCTCACCTCACTTTGCTGCACGTCCCTGCATCCATTGTTTTATCTAGCTCTGTTCTAGATAAAAATTCCATACTTTGGAGCAGCGTTTTCCAAAATGTAACGATCAGAACGTTAGTTTTATGAGACTTCAACGCATCCTTGCTTCCCAACAAACAAATGAGTTCTGAATTGTTCGGTGCCTATTTGCAATGTATATTCACAAGTTCGAGAGTCTGAAAACTCCTTGGGTAGAAACATTCTTGGTACCTTAATCTTTCCAGTTTTTAACGTGTGTTTTTTAATATTTTTTAATGTTTATTTATTTTGAGAGAGCAGGAGAGAGAGAATCCCAAGCAGGCTCCGTGAGCACAGAGCCCGACTACTGGTTTCGGTCTTACAAACCGCTAGGTCATGACCTGAGCCAAAACCAAGAGCTGGACGCTTAACCGACTGAGCCACCCAGGTGCCCGTGTTCCAGTTTTTCTACATAGTTACATGACTGTGGGATGATTGGGGCAAGGCGTACCTCAGCCTGAGTGCTACAGATTACGGTCTGAGGAAAGCTGAGTTCGACTACCATGATGCTGTCACCATTCACAAATCCCCACGAGAAACACAGAGCAGTCCTAAAGCCTGGCGAGGCCGTCTTCAGAATTCTAAAAATTTGGCGATCTCAATAAAGTACTGAGACTATAAATTACCCAGATTCCTTTTCTCTGTCGGTGCTCTCCTTTCCAGCCGTTAATATGTTTGGAGAATGTGCACAGCCAATATACATCAGAGGTTTGCTGAGGGACAGTGTAGAGGCCTGATCGGGTCACCTGAGATATTGGGGGGGGGTACAGACTGGAAATAATGGGGAACCCCAGCGGGCTCAGAGAAAAGGCCATGAGAAAACATGTCAGGATATCTTTAATCAGAGGGGTGACGGTGGAGGTGGGCTTTCCTGTGACATAAGGTGAATTACATAGCCTCCCCAGCTCATACACTCAGAGAAAGTCTCTAATCAGCCAGAAGCAAGTAAGGACTTTGTTTAGTCCTGCTTCGCAGAGTGTGTGAGTGACCGTGAGGGTCCTTCGGGTGAAGTCCCCTTGGGGAAGACGATGAAAATTATAAAGGCACCGTCAATGAGGAGGGCAAGTAGTTTGTGTCTCGTTGAGTCTACTGAAATGCCACCAGAGGGGTTGTTTCAGGTGCTGTTTCACGGGATAATGACTAATCACTGTTGTCACCAGGGAGCAAAACACAGCTTTATCCTCATTGTGGTCTTATTTGCTTGCTTGGGAATGACAGGAAGTGCCGGGACACCTCTGACTGGAAGTTGGAGGTCAGTGACAAAAGCCCATTAGCTCTCTGAGAGCTCAGAAGACTGCATCCCGTGAGTCGCTTGTAAGCACTAACCAGAAATCAAATAATTATCCTGCAAACAGCCCTTCCAGTGAATGTTGTTAACATTTTTTCAGGAAGGGATGTTTAGCGTCCGGTGTCCTGTTTTAATATTTATGGCATTCTGTCATTCCGACCACGGCGCCCTTGGGAAACCAGTGGATCTCTCTATCTGTTCCTTTCCAAAGCTCTTTGGTGCTTGTGCAGGGGTGCTCACTGAGCGCTTACTATGTGGTCCTTAAGTGCAGTCTCTTATTTGTCCCTCACACGGCTCTGAGGACAGCATTACCATTATCATCACGATCTTACAGGTCAGACAGCTTGTCTTGGCCAGGCTCATGCTGTCTCCAGGCTAAGGATTCTTCACGACTGCTCTGTGTGACTCCTTTCCTGTCCTGTAAAATATATCCTGAAGAAAGAAATCCGTAACTCTCCTGTGTCTAGACTCTGATATATTCTCATCATTTGCCTGTGTTTTGCAAGGAACGTCTCCTCAACCAAGTCCCAGATTGTTAAGAGTGAACGTTAGCCAATGGCTACTTTGTTTAGTAATTCTGTCTGATGTTGTTAGTAATAAAACACATCATCAAACATTTGGAAAAATCATACATTAATTAATAGAAAAAGGAGAAATAGGAGAAAGAATATAGCAGTGTTTTATCGTGGCCAATTTGAGACAGCATTTGGCTTTTTTTTTTTTTTTCTTTTTTTTTGGTCATCTCCATTATAGTTCCAATTACCGAGATATTTAAAACCAGTTTAAGAAAAGCCAACGTATTGAAAAGAAAGTAGAGAAAAAACATTCAGACCTGTTCAAACAGTATTCCTCTGCAAATGGGTGTCCACAATTGTTAAGCGGTATGAAAACAGCAAAGGTGAATTTACAGTTCACTTCAATTTCAGAATTTGCTATAAAGCAGACACAACTGCTTTGCTGTGTGTTTTAAAGATTTTAATTTCTCTTGTTTTTTGTGGTGTTTTGCATAAAATACTGTTGAAGACATTGAATGGCAAGCAAAAATTACCCCCATTGAGGCACCTGGGTGGCTCAGTTGGTTAAGTGTCCGACTTTGGCTCAGGTCATGATCTCACAGTTCATGGGTTTGAGCCCCACCACCGGGCTCTGTGCTGCCAGTGTGGAGCCCACTTGGGATCCTCTGTCCCTCTCTCCCTGCCCCTCTCCTGCTTGCATGCTCTCTCTCTCTCTCTCTCTCAAAAGTGAGTAAACATTAAAAAAAAATTCTCCCGTAGTCTGAAGGAGGCAATCCAGCATGATGGTGATGGCTGAGCTCCGGGGTGTGACCCGGGATGGTATTCCCGCCCAGACGCCTGTCATTTGTCTGTTGACGGGTGAGATTGTTCTCAACCTTGGCTGGAAGGAAGGGCAATAGGAACTGCTTCACAGGCTCGGGAGACTAGCAGGAGAACGCACGTGAGGGACGACGTACCCTAGCTGGCTCACTGGAGGTCCTGGCGAGCTCAGTGATTCCTGCGGGGACCGTTAGTACAAGCCCTGGAACTGTGAGTGAGTTAGATGGCACGTGTTCAGGGGTTTGCTACTTAGAAGGTCCATGATGGTCCACTTCTTTTAAATACGGTCATTTCAACTTCGTATGGGTGGAATTGAATGACTTAACATTTTCGATCTTAAACATTTGTGTGTGTTTAGAATTGCACATTTCAGAAAAATCAAGGAGAGAACACCCTGTGCACGCCATCCACTCTCACACCATCCTACGGGCCGATGTCTTCTCTGATGAGTGGGGCATTCCTTGGCACTCTGATTTTAAAAGTTTTCTTCTCTCTTTTCCAGCTATGGTTCCTTCCCTATGAGAAGTCATTTTGCTTCGCTTTCCTTTGCCCGACATGTCAACGCTCACCTTGAGAAAGAATTTCAGGCAGCTGGCCAAATCACATGCCGTTTGCCTATGTCAATATTTACGCTGCCTCTTCTCTGCGTCTACTCAAGTTTGTCTCCTCCGGAATTAATGATTAAGTTCTCAAAGGGATGTTTCATTTGATAAGGTTGTTTTCTTATATATAAAACTGCAGGCGTTTTGAATTTAGAAAAAAATAATCACATAAACATTCTAAAAATAGAAAAAGCCCATGTTAGAAAAGGGAAACTATATGATCAATTTCTGCCTCACTAGACGTGAAAATTGTTATTGTTTTTTTCTGCAGAAGTCGTTCACCCTTGCGTGTGATTTGACAGAGTTACGATCATAATGTAGATTCTTTTTTTTTTTAATTTTTTTTTTTAACGTTTATTTATTTTTGAGACAGAGAGAGACAGAGCATGAATGGGGGAGGGACAGAGAGAGAGGGAGACACAGAATCAGAAGCAGGCTCCAGGCTCTGAGCTGTCAGCCCAGAGCCTGACGCGGGGCTCAAACTCATGGACCGCGAGATCGTGACCTGAGCCGAAGTCGGATGCTCAACCGACTGAGCCACCCAGGCGCCCCTTGTAGATTCTTTTTAACACAGAGATCACTTTCAGTCCCTCCACATCACCTTCAGGTTCGGCCAATACCTGAAGACGCTATGAAAGGGGGGGCAGGGATTTGGACGCTAGATGGAAATGCAGGACGTTGTGGAGACGGTGTGTTATGGGGTGAGGGGTGGTGATTCCGAGTATGGCCTCTGGGATCACGCCATGACCCCCGGTGCCACGACCCCCGGTGCCGCGCTGCTCCGTGGCTGTGATCGTGGCTGTGATCGTCACCCCTCTGGGCTCCAGGGCTTGTTCGTTGAATGGGGCTCTGATCTCCATTCAGCACCACCAGTGCTGGTGTGAGGGTCGAATGAGGCCCTGCAGGCAGAGCAGTTAGCACACTAGGTGGCAGTGATTGCCGTTGGTGACGTCATTACCCTCCTCCTGCCATCGTCACCCTTTATTTGCACCCGCTACTAACAGAGTGTGGTGTCAGACACGGGGCGGGGGGAAATGATGGTCAGCGAATGCTTGCGTGTTCTTAAGTGTGGCCCACACATGGAATCATGACAGGAGATCATTGATGACGGTGGCATTCCAGCCTACTTATTACTCGTTATCATTTCCAAATCTGTCGGAGGAGTCTCTTCAGACTTCTGTCCTCCGTGTGAAAAAGAGGGCTTCTGTTTCCTGCTCAGGATGAAGAGCTGTGTCCAAAGAAGAGCCAAAAATTGGATGGATTCGTCCACCTTGCTACTGGCTGATCTCCATTCCAGGAGACAAAACATGGAACAAGTCAAGGGGGATTTATATCGCATGTAAATTCTTGTCACGTGGAAACAGTCTAGGTTTGCAGAAAGACCTAACCACTTCTGCCCTAAATGACGAGTTGCAGAAACTAGGAGAACGCCATTCAGGTCCAAACAAATGACCAAAGCCTGGGGAATGAGTCGCTTCAGTTGTAAGGCAGACAGTGATTTTAATAGACTCCTGGTGCTGTCAGTCAATGTCTGGTTTTCTCAGGCTGGTGCTGTTTTGGGTTCACCTTGTTCACAGAAGTGTGGGGGGTTAAATCCCCAGTTAATGCTTAGTTGGCCAGACTCTTCCTGCTTCAGCATTAATGTTCTTTCCAAGTAGATACTAAGGTCCCATCCACTCTGTAATCCTCTGTCACCCATGTCTCTTATGCTTTGTCTTTTCGGAATAATTAAATTCCCAAAGGAACTTAATACTTTGATTTCACGTCCAATGTAACTCAACTCTGAACCACAGTGCAAAAAGCCAGCAGGTATAGAGATCATCCAAGACTACACACACTAGTAGAAGGAAGAGAGGTACCCTGCATGGGTGAATATCTCAGAAGCAAAATAAGCTCACGGGAAAGCTAACTGTAACAAAACGTGCGAATTTCTGCATTTGTGGCTACAGTTGGTGAGAGGAATTAAACACTGGGATGTTTGGCTTAAAAAATCCCAGGCTGACTTTTCTTTGTGATAGCTGATGCTGTCTTAATGACGAAACGTCCCTTTCAGCGTGCTGAGAACCTCGCAACAGGCTCCCAGCGACTTCTGTTTTACCCTCACAAAAGCATATGAGACAAACACATAACTTAGGAAGTTTAACCCTTTGAACAGACCTCACGGGTGTACGGATGCGGCCTGAGCCAGATTTATGTTGGGGCAAACTAGGCCAATGTATTGTCTGTGGCTAATTGCCACTGGAATGCGGATCATAAAAAGGCAGAAAGGAGGAATCAGAATCAACACACGTGAGAATAGCTCTCAAAATGTCAAGCCTTCTAGTTTTTGAAGGACAAAATTATTTGATATAAGCAGTGGTTTTTTTTGCATTGGTGAACGCCCCTCTGGCTTCTGCCCTCAGAGTTTGACAGAAACAACTCTTGCAAAGGACACTGGTTAAGATCACCAAATCGAAAAGGTATTTTTTTCTTCCTCCTTTCTTTGAAGTCCTAGCAACATTTGACGCAGTAGACTGACTACTTCCTACTTCCTGAAAACTTTTCTTCTCGTGGTCTCTGCAGTACCCCATTTTTCTGGTTTTTCTTGTACTGTGCCAGATGGTCTGTCTTTGCTGGGTCCTCTTTTCTGCATAAATCTTAAGTGTTGACTTTCCACTAGGCTCCTATCCGGGTTGATGGCTTCAATTACTGCCTAATTGCTAAGGCCTTTCCGTTCCAGAGTTCTGACTCAGGCTCCTGTATCCGAATGCTTATTAGACATTGTTACTTGCCTGTTTCAAAGCATCTCTATTTCAACGTGTCACAAACGGAACCCTGGGTTTCTCTTGCTTCCTCTTCTTGCACCCGCCCACGGTGCCCGGTACTGGCCCCCTTTAAAGTCCCATAGCTCAGTGAAGGGCCCCTTCATCTACCTATCTTCACCAGGACGATTGTACACTGGGGAATGGAAATGACCCAGAGTTTCTAGGGATTATAAAATAGTGTCTCTGATAGGACGTTAATCTCTAGAGACACAAAATATCACGATGGTTTGTTGGCAAAAAAAAAAAAAAAAAAAAAAGGCAGCAGGTGATAGATGGAGATGCGGCATGAATCTGCTTCACAGAGGATTCCGGTTAGGCCTCGAGCTTATCTGTAGCTATTTACGGAGTCGCGGAGACTAGAACTATATTTAACAACTACCAGAATCCCCACTGAGCTCTTCTGACCATTGGAGTAAGCACTATTATGGTAGGAAGGACCCAAATGGAAATTCCTGGAAATGCGCTCGTCTTCAAAATAGTAAGAGGAATTGCATAGGAGAGTGACAGAGATTTGTGTCTCCATCAAGGTGTCAGGACGCAGAAGTGGGGACTCCTATCACATCCTCATCTAACTCGCCCCTTTGGCTGGTAGAAAAGCCAGATGGGTCTTGCAGACTTGGATTGTCACAAACTTAATCAGCGGTGATAACAATCACAGCTGTCGTACCAGATGTGGTGTGTTCGTCGGAATAAAGCAACATAGCCTCTGGCCGCTGCTGCGTACCGTGCACCCACTGATTGCGTCAACTTTCTTTGCGACGCCCGTCAGTAGAGATACCCAGAGGAAGTTTGCCATCAACCTTTGTTGCCGTACCACAGGGCTGTGCCCCACCTCCTGCTTTTGTTGGCGCGATTCCGGAGGAGCCGTGACTATGCCGTACATTCTTGCCACGCTGGTCTGTTACATCAGTAACCTCACGCTACCCGGACGGGGGAGACGGTGTTGGTAAGCAACCTAATTGCTAGCGTGAGGGGATAATCACTGTGGGTCTCCAGATGTCTGCCACGCTGGGGAGCTCGTCAGGGGCCACTTGTCTCACATGTAAGGATGTCTCCCCCACAGTGAGAGGCCAGCTGCAGGGGCATAGCCCTCAGAGGATCTCCGGATTTGGGCACAACATAGATCGTGTTGGATTTTGCTGCTGTGACTCCAGGTGACCTTCAGTTGCTAAGCTTTGAAAAGAGTCTGGAGTCGGAGGAGGCTGTGCACCGAGCTGAGGGATGGTGGAAGCCATCTTACTACCCGGCCCTTATTCTCTGGTAGATTCAGTGGTGCCTACGAGCGCCTGTGGTAGAGGGAGTTGATGCCTTCTAGGGGTTCTGGCAAGCGCCTGTCACAGAGTCACACACAGGCCTGGGGTTTTGTGTAAGACCACGCCCACTCCTGACCACAATATTCTGCATTTGAACAGCTGCTCCCGCTTTCCCTCTAGACATAGAAGCAAATAACCTGTGTGCCATAACCTGTCAAAACTGAGATTTATACGAAACGTAGGGTCTTAAAATTGTATTTTGAATTTGCCCAGCTGCATTGTATCGTAACACCCATGTTATATATTGAATATGCAAGACTGGGTGTGAGCAGGTGTGCCAGGCACGAGTAAACTGCCCAGGATCGACGCCCGCGGGCCTGCCTCTGTGGCTTTGCTACCCTCTTCCTCATCACATATTAAGAGGCCGCATAGGGAGTTCCCTGTGAGCTGACAGAGGAGAGAAGGTGTCTACCTGGCTTACAGGTAGGCTGTTGTAGCCCATCCGCACCAGCTAAGAGCTGATGGCCACCATCCCCCAGCCCCCTCGGGGTGGTCAAGAAAGTTAGCGCACACACCTCCAGCGGTCTGCTGGTCGTCCAGTTCGTGGAAGGGGAGATGGCCCGATGCTCAGATCTGATTCTTGGACAGCAGTGACTTGGAAGATTGGTGACCAGGAGGCCTGAGGAAAAGAGGTGAGGAAGGACATTCCAGAACGGTGACAGAGAGTGAAGGTCTTCAGATGTGCCAACTAGAGGTCACGTACTTCACAGGAGGCCCTCAGCAATTGGCGGGCAAAGTGACCTCTTGGGTGAAGATTGCCTCTTCCTGCAGGTGCTCCGTGTTGCCCTGGGAAACCTGCACACGTGTCCCTCACAGCAGCAATGGGGATCTCGTGCAAGAATAACAACGTGGGCTTCCTTGCACCAAGCTCATTGTGGCTTCGGCCACTTCTGAGTGCCCGACTGCCAACACAAGAGGCCAATACTGAATCCTTGATAGGGCTTCCCTCGGGGGGAAGAGTTGGCCACGTATTGGATATCAGTTACGTTAGAACTGTGTCATTATGGAGGGGGCTGTGATTTGTCCTTGAAGACATTCCAAATCCTCATCGGCCAGCCCTACTCATAAAACGTACGCCAACATCATTTGTAAACTTACGGAAATGCCTTAACTCATGAACATGTCACCGCAGAGACCATTGCCACAGACTGAGGAACTCATATTTTGACAAAGGAACTTTGGCAGTGGTCTCCCTGTCACTCAGAAGCAGCTGGCACGATACTACGGTACGTTTGGTGAATGCTACATTATGGCATCAGTTAGGAGGAGGTACCCTGCAAGGTTAGGACACTGCCCTTCAAGACATAGTCCAGACCTTTAAACCAGGGGCCAAGGGATGGTATTCTCTTCCCCAGCAGCCAAATTCCGTGGGTCCAGGAGCCAAGGGATGGAAGCGTACCAAATTACCCAATTTCAGAAAGTTGCCTCACATCTCTGCACTCTTGGGTTTGCTGTCTCTGGAGACCAAGTGTCCAAGGGAGGGATGCTTTTGGGAACACTACCATGGTCTTGTTGGGTTGCAAGCTGAGGCTGTCCATTAGCATCTGGGTCATGGAAGGAGGAGTGTAGGAGGTTGCTGTACTACCCGGCATGGTTAATGTCAATCACTAAGGGAGACACGGGTTGATTTTACGCAGTGAGGGCTGGGAGACTGTGAAACCCCACACGCCCTGAGTCGCCCCCTATTGGTGCTGTGCCCCATCATGATGGCCAGTGGGAAACAGTTGGAACTCAGTTAATACGTGTCCACTGATGGTTTGCACCCTTTACAGATGGGATTCAGGCAAAAACAAACAAGCAAGAGAAACGTTTTGTGAACCAGCACGCCACGCCAGCCGAAGGGAAGGGGAATGTGCGTGATTGGTAAGAGATGGAGGCAGGGGTGGTGCGTCAGGCTTTGTCGCGGAGGCTCTGTAGACTCTGTGTTGTGTGCTTACCTCTCTTCGCTCCCCCATGCCTCCCCCTCTAAGGCCTCACACAAAGGACTCTGGGTATGGATGATATTATCATTTTGGTTCTTCATGGAAGCATTATTGAGCTGGCATCATTGTGTGAGGAGTCAGTGGTCGATGGGAAATGAGTTTCCTTTTGTCAGGTATGCAAAATTTCCTTTGAAGAGAAGGAGAAAATGCATGTGAAGCGGTGAAAAGGGCAGATTATGCTGCTGATTGTCTTTGTGTCCCACCAGATCCATTTCCTGCCACTTTCTGTCCGCTCTGTGCCCTGTAACACCTACCTCCATGGACTGTATCGTCCGGTCTTTTTGGTCTCCTTGATGACCACAGCCAAGGAGAGGCATAGAAGGAAAGATGGCAGGGGTACTTCCCCTATTCCCTTGCTGCCAGACCATGGCTCTGGCAGCATTTGTGAACCTCAGCTCCAGCTCTCTGGGGAGACCGTCCTCCATGGACGGGGTCATTGCGAGTCTGGCAAAACCCACTTCCGGGCAAGGGTTCATAACTCCATCGCTGTGTTCACTCCCTCACTGTTGGTTTTCTTTACGCTGTCTACACTGTTGTAAATACTCTTTTTGTTAATGTCCTCAATTAATCCCTGTTAATGTGCCATCTGTTTCCTGCCAGGACCCTGGCAGGTATACATCATAAATAACTTTTAAATCTGTGTGCTTTTCTCAATCTCTACCTGTAATGGTGAGCTTGGGCTGCTAAAACAACCACAGAATGAGTGGCTTACATGGTGATGACTTCTATTTCACGGTTTGAGAGGCTGGACACCCAAGATCAAGGTTCCTGGTGACAGCTCACTTCATGGCTTGCAGACAGCCACCTTCCCACTGTCCTCACATGACGGAGAGAGTGAGTTCCGGTCTCTCCTTCTCTTCCTGTAAGGACGTTATTTCCATCATGGGGCTCCACCCTCCTGGCCTCATCTGAACTAACCATCTCCCAAAGGCTTCACCTCCAAATACCATCACATTGGGGGTTAGGTCTCGAGACACAAGTTTTGGGGGGCACAGACATTCAGTCCATAATACGACTGTTACCAACCTACTGCTCCATGAGCCTCAACTCTGTTCTCACTACTGCTGCTAAAGGCACCTTCCACTCTTACCGCCTTCCCACTCTGAGCATGTGGGGTAGATGGTTAGTGTTTCCAAAGCATCACTTCTCCAGCAGCACTGTTAGACGTCCTTGCAGTCCTGCCTGTAGAATGTGCCAAGTCTGCATCCTGCCTCATTGGCTTTGCTTTGACCGATGGAAAGCTGTAGGATGTAGCACTTGAGGAGACGCTGAATGTGCTCCAATGTTTTGATCTGGCCAAATGCACTTCTGTCGTCCAGTGAGAAGAACCAGCCCTGGGTGGCTAGAGAATGGGAGCTCAGACCACCCTGAAGCCAGGGGACATGTGTAGCTCATTGTAGCAAAGTCCGTCAGACATACTGGCTTTTAAAAGTTGGTGACTGAGGGGCACCTGGGTGGTTCTGTCGATTGACCGTCTGACTTTGGCTGAGGTCACGGTCTTGCAGTTTGTGAGTTTGAGCCCCGTGTCAGGCTCTGAGCCTGCTTCAGGTTCTGTGTCTCCCTCTCCCTCTGCGCCTCCCTTCCTCATGCTCTGTCTCTCTGTCTCTCAAAAATAAACGTTAAAAAAAATAATAAAGTTGGTGACTGAATGTTAACCTAATTTCCATCAATCTAGGAGTATTTAAGTAACCTATTAACCTGGGTGTAATGGTCACAGACATTATACAATGACACAGAGATGGTTGTAATGATTATATAATAACCTGAGATCCACTGAAAGATACACTGTGAAGTAGAACAGTTTATAAATTATATATGGAATACATCAAAAGCCACACACAGAAGAAGGGTTGGGAAGAAAAACATGCTAATAGCCATTTGCATTTTTGAAGAACAAATATTTCACAATCTCTTCATATTTGCAGCAACTTAATGGAGCAAAAAGAGCAGAAGAGGTTTTGAAATCACACAGTCTTGAGTCTGAATCCCCACTCAGTCAATCCTTAGCTACGTGATGTTGGGCGATATTGAACTGCTCTGAGTCTCTCTCTCTTTTTTTTTTTTTTTTTTATCTGCTTTCTTATCTTTATCTTGTTTATCTCAAAAATCTACTAGGTGGGTGTGTGAGAAAAATGTACATGAAACACCTGCAACTACTTGTTCTCTGTTTTCTTCTTATTTTATCACTTATTATTTATAGAGAAAAGATAGAGGAAAGGGAAAAAAGGAAGGAAGGAAGGAAGGAAGGAAGGAAGGAAGGAAGGAAGGAAGCAGGAAGGGGGAAAGAAAGAAGAGAAGGGAGGAAGGAAGGGAAGAAGAAAGGAAGGAGGAAGGGGGAAGGAAGGGGGGAAGAAAAGGAAGGAAGGAAGGAAGGAAGGAAGGAAGGAAGGAAGGAAGGGAGGAAGGAAGGAAGGGAAGAAGAAGCAGGAAGGGGGAAGGAAGGGGGAAAGAAAGAAGAGAGGGGAGGAAGGAAGGGAAGAAGAAAGGAAGGAGGAAGGAAGGGGGGAAGAAAGAAGAAAAGGAAGGAAGGAAGGAAGGGAGTTTCCCTCGAATGAAATAAATTATTGTCTTTCTGAGAGGGATTTACCAAGTGAACACCATTGGAAAAACACACTCTCTCTCCAAGCAACAATGAAAATATAGATTCTCTTTTGAATTGGAATGTCTGGTAGTGACACCCATTAATACATAGATTTTTAAAGTTCCACAGGAATTGTGATTAGCAGTGAACTTTGGGTCTCACAGATGCAGACTCGGGAAGAACGACCATAAGTCTTGTAGAAAGTTTCAAGGCAAATTGAATAGTAGGTCCTGGAGGTTGGCTGGAGTGTGTGGGTCTTGTTGTCATACTTCTAGGTAGTTCAGGTTTCTAAGAAGTGTCTAAGAAACCAGACCAGTCTTCTTCATACGTCCATCTGTGAAGACGAAGACAAAGGAGAGGGAAGAGTAAATTTCAAACGAATTCAAAAGGCTGTTTAAAGATCGAATGCAACAGAGCAGATGGGTCAAGTTGGGCTTTATCATCCTGGCAGATGCCTTTTGTTGTTCATTTTTGTGCTCTTCGTATGGATAAGAAAGGATGTCATTGCACTAAACCTATCGACGAGATGTTTCACGCCTGAGTTTTCTGATGTATAAAGCTTCAGGGACCACTGGGCAGAATGTTAGATGAGTCCTGGGTGATGATGTCTGACCCAAAGCGAGTGCGTTCACAATCGAGAATCGACCTGCCTGCTCAATTCTGCATCTAGGTAGAGCGTGCCTGTAGAGTATGCCTAGGTGGAGTATGGAATTATAAAGTCCATTTGCCAGGGAGCACTCTGGAATAATTGCAGTCATCGGGGAAGGGAATGAGTGGCTCGTCCCAGCTGCCCTCCCAGGGACTCCATTTGTCAGGCAGGATGAAGCGGACAGCACAGCTCTGGACAGTGTCTGTGAACGAAGAGTTACTGAACAGACGTAAGCACTCGAGCACAGCCCCAAGCACAAGGCAGGTATAGGAGGGAGATGTGAGTGATTCCCAAAGCAAAGGTTGAAGTCCTCAGCGAGCCAGAGACAGACCTTGTAAACAACAGATTTGGGGGATTTTAGGCTCTGAATTGTTTTAGCCCCCCCCCCCCCAGTCCCTATCTGTTGGAAATTGTTGGAATTATTACAGCTGTGTAAAGGACACACGTGGAATGTTTAATGTGACTTGAGTAACTTGAATAGTTGTGTAAAGCCCCCGTGCTTCAGATTTAGCCTGTTTCCTATTTCGAGAAGTCTGTTACACTGGAACATATTAGTAAAGGGAAGGGTTTGACTCCTGATTCCACTAGCTAAAATCACAGAAACATTGCTTTAGACATTAGGGCTTAAATAATACAGTAAGTACCCAGGAAATGTGATTAATTTATTAACTGCGTGCTGGAGGTCACAAAGATCATCAGATTTCTCGTCACTCAAATTTGCCGTTGCCGTGGGGAGCCGCCTTTACTCGACTATTTTAAGAACGAACATCACAAAATGTGAAGTTGGTGGTTTGAGATAATAATGACCTCTTGAGAGAGACATTTGTGTCTTTTTTTTTTTATTTTTATTTTTTTTTTTTTTCAACGTTTATTTATTTTTGGGACAGAGAGAGACAGAGCATGAACGGGGGAGGGGCAGAGAGAGAGGGAGACACAGAATCAGAAACAGGCTCCAGGCTCTGAGCCATCAGCCCAGAGCCTGACGCGGGGCTCGAACTCACGGACCGCGAGATCGTGACCTGGCTGAAGTCGGACGCTTAACCGACTGCGCCACCCAGGCACCCCGAGACATTTGTGTCTTAAGTCTCAGTCACCTACAGTTTCCATCACTTGAGGACAAACCAAAAGTCTCTTGATCTTGACGGACCTCCTTGGAGCTACAATTTCTGTTGTACTGGAGGCTGCTTTTTAAGTGAGACAAAGCCTTTTTATTCCTCCTTTGAGAGAATTATTGGTCTCCTCGCCTTGTTTTGCAACTTCCTTGAAGACAAAAGTTGCTGTGACTTTTTTTTATCACCCTTGCCCCTTGTGAATATTTATCTTCAGTTTTAAGAAGACACAGAAACCTCTCTGCGGAACATTCTGACCTCACCACGCCTCTCGAATTATGTAGAACGTTACCCTCTGATATAAATACACAGGCAACTTGGACCAGGAGTGCGATGGCAAAGAATGGCAAGTGGACCTGGGCCAGGGTGAGTTGTCTTCGAGCATCCATCAGGCTGCGTCTGCCCAGGGCAGTGAGACATCTGTGCGTTTGAGGAATGGAGATTGCGGAACGGAGAGCTGTGGGTTGCTGTTCTGATCGTCTGGACACGCCATCCTAGAAAAATCACCTAACTTTATTTTTTCATGGTAGACAAGATACTTGGGTGTGGAGGGCAACTAAAGTGTTGCTGATAACCCCTGAATGTTACCACAGGTTCATCTTGGGTGATCAGAATGGTGAAATACCAAGTTGACCTCAATAATCAATAACTTTAATTACTTATTTTGAGAGAGAGAGAGAGAGAGAGAGCGAGAGAGAGAGCGAGAGCGCACACACACGTGTGTGGGATAGGGGCAGAGAGGGAGGGAAAGAGGATCCCAAGCACACTCCACACTGTCAGCACAGAACCCCACGCGGGACTCGATTCCACGAACCATGGGATCATGACCTGAGCCAAAAGCAAGAGTCAGACGCTTAACCGGCCAAGCCCCGCCGGGCGCCCCAGGAGTCTTGTGTTCTAATATTGACGTTTTCACCATCTTCTATATGCTCTGAACAAGTCACTTTAGACCTCTCCCCAAGTTTTTTTTTTTTATTTTATTTTTTCGACTAGGATGATGGGGTAGGTGAGTCCTTACCTCTCTTCATCCTCATGGAGTTTTTAGAGATGAAGGGAAGCAGCGTGTACAAAGCACTTTTGGTAGCCCTTCTGACGTGCAGGTAGTGTAGCTCACACAAGTCATTTTCTCTTTCTCCTTCTAAGACACACATGAGTTACGGATTCCTGTGGTCCTCTGCATTTCAGTGACAAGTGTTGGGTGCAGCATTGTCAACGTGCCTTTGTGCAGGTCCTGGGCTATTTCCTGGGACCACTACCTTTGTTGTGCTTCAGCAGGTATCGATGTAGTGGCGGGAGAGCTATTTAGGCAAAAGAGAGTGCAAAGAGGCAACGAATGGGAAATGACACCCAGCATTTCACCTGCTCGTGCGTTTGCTTTATCTTCTGCCCAGCAGGTGTTTTCTTTTCCTTAGAAATCATTTAAAGTCTGGCCTTATTTGCAGATTATATGGCCTACTCCTCTTTATTTTGCCTCAAACACTACTCACATTGTGTTGTTGCACTTTGATACGTAGGCAGATAATGAAATATTTGTTAACAGAGGTGTCTTCTATCTCCGAAGTGCTCTTCATTGCTGGCCACTTGGGTGAATGACGAAATGAATCAATGCAGCCATTGTGGATCAACATTTTAGTTCCTCTTTAAATGATAGCACGTCAGAGTTCGGAATCCTTCCTATCACCTATGACTTCATTTAATTAAAACTAGTTTTGGGGTGTCTATTTTCTGAGAAAGGGAGTTACTTTTAAATCTTTTTTTAACATTTATTTATTTTTGAGACAGAGAGAGACAGAGCATGAACGGGGGAGGGGCAGAGAGAGAGGGAGACACAGAATCGGAAACAGGCTCCAGGCTCTGAGCCGTCAGCACAGAGCCCGACGCGGGGCTCGAACTCACGGACCGTGAGATCATGACCTGAGCCGAAGTCAGATGCTTAACCGACCAAGCCACCCAGGTGCCCCAAGAGAAAGGGAGTTCCTTTATCTCACATCTTTAACAACGTAGCCCCTTATGTTTTGATCATCCCAAACATGCATTTTCTGTATGTAAGTTTTATCTTTAAGAGCTTAACCTGTTTCTAAATTTTTTAATGTTTATTTATTTTTGAGAGGGAGACAGAGAGAGAGTGCAAGCAGGGGAGGGGCAGAGAGAGAGAGGGAGACACAGAATCGAAGCAGGCTCCAGGCTCTGAGCTGTCAGCACAGAGCCCGACGCGGGGCTCGAACTCACGAACTGTGAGATCATGACCTGAGCTGAAGTCGGATGCTTGACCGACTGAACCACTGAGGCGCCCCAAGCTTAACCTATTTCTAAAGCAAGGGCCCTTTTATCCTGTGCTTCACGGTTCTTTAAAGGCAACACTGGGGATAAGACATGAAAATGCACTGGGGCTGGAAGTTTGGATTTCAGCCGTCTCTATGGCTTATAAACCCCTCTAAGTCCCAGCTTCTCTAGAGGTAGAGTGGAAGAAAACTCCCCCTCCTACCCAAAATACCTCACAGACTTTCCTTGAGAATCAAATTAAAAAAATGTGTGAATGCCTTGAAACCTATGAGGAACTGCTGAGCTATAAATTCTCATTTGCAAATACAATTCACTGCAGAGGGGAGAGTCCTCACTTGCATGCCATAGGCACACAGTTCAGTTTCCTATACGTGAATGTGACCCTGCAGTTGGATTGTAGTTTTTCTGTTAGGAAACTGTGTTATAAACCTGTAGTATATTTACTCCAGAAATGTAATTAGTTATGAGATAATTAACAGAACAAATATATTCCAAAGACACCATTAACAAAAGAGAGAATAGTTTTAGAACAACTGCACAGCTATTCTTGTTTTTTTTTTTTTATGTGCAAATTCTTTCCTAGAGTTCTGTTTAAATCTATCCACTGATGTCCTAACGACATGCCAAGAAGGAGTGATCTGTATTCTATCCAGGGTCCTCAGTATCGATGGCATCTATTCCCACTTTGGGCTAATAGGAAGATGTCAACAAAATTGAATTCCCTTGGGTTTTCCTCAGGTTAGCCACAAAAAAAGCATTCCACACAAACCATAATACTTGAGTGACCATTTATTCAACAAATATCGGCTGTCAGGTATATTCCAGATTGAATTTAGGACCCAGGGTTTCAACAGTAACAAGCACACAGCCCTTGCCCTCCAGGAAGACTGTCTCCTGGGGAAGGGTTGATGAATAACATATAAACAAGTAACAGTGGCACCTTGCACAGACATCACGATTTGCGGGGAGAGAAGAGGGTGGGTGGGAACAGTAAGGACAGCTCGTTTGTACTCTTGAGTCTTGATAAAAATTTGTAAGGTATAGATCTTACCTGGAAAGGAAGGGAGAGGAGGACATTGTAGATGGCAGGGAGCTGTGGGCGGGGGTTGGGGGCAATCAAAGAATGATACGAGTTCAGAAGACTTAGTGAGATTTGAGGAATAGAATCCACCCTATTTTTTTAAATTTTTTTAACATTTATTCATTTTTGAGAGACAGAAAGAGACAGAGCATGAGCGGGGATGGGGCAGAGGGAGGGAGACACAGAATCCGAAGCAGACTCCAGGCTCCGAGCTGTCAGCACAGAGCCCGACGCGGGGCTCAAACTCACGAACCGCGACGCGAGACCATGACCTGAGCCAAAGTCGGACGCTTAACCGACTGAGCCACCCAGGCGCCCCTGCATCTCATAAGTTTTGACATATTGTGTTTTTGTTTTAATTCATCTCAGTGTATTTTCTTTTTTTAATTTTTTTAATGTGTATTTATTTTTGAGAGACAGAGTGTGAGTGGGGAGGGACAGAAAGAGAGGGAGACACAGAATCCGAAGCAGGCTCCAGGCTCTGAGCTGTCAGCACAGAGCCCGACGTGGGGCTCGAACTCAGGAACCGCGAGATCATGACCTGAGCCGAAGTCGGACGCTGAACTGACTGAGCCCCCCAGGTGCCCCTCCCCTGTTTTCATAACTAAAATATTTTGAGATCTTTGCAGACACAACAGGTCCATCTCTCAGCCAACATTTTCTTCACAGCCACGGTGAACTGTTGGCCAAACAACTGCATCCTACTCCTAGGACTTTCATCCGATCTGGGTACAGATCTACTTGTTCAGAATTTTGTCTGAAAAGGTAAACTCTGCAGTGGACCCTGCCGGTGACGCTATCGCGTGTTCCGTGGCTGCTGATGTTAACTGTGGAATTCTCAGCAGGCGCCCTCCATGACTAGCGGGAACTGCTTGTGAGTAGGTCTGTGGGCCTGTGTGAGTGATTTTAAGCCAAGGAGAGATGAGCTTGGGTGTAAGTGACTGCCAGCTGTATCTTAAAGCACCGTGACGGCATTTCAGAAAACTATTCACGATACAGTCTCTTACGTGATGAGCACCAGATGATGTGTGCAAGTGTCGAATCACTGTATTGTGCACCTGAAACGAACCGAACACTGCACGTTAACTAAGTGGAATTAAAATAAGAAAAATTTTTTAAAGACAAAAACCGCAAACAGTCCATTGTCATCGACTGCTTCCTTTCCTCCCACCCCACCTAGACCTCTGTGGAGTGAGTTTTGAGTTTCCTTGGCATGCCATCCTGTCGGAATGCAGGGTGTGCTGAAGAGTGTCAAGGAGATTCCCGTCTTCGGCCATGAGTAAATCCAGGTGTTCTGCGGGTGTCATCAGGAATTGATCGGACTTTGTATTTCTTCCGTGTAGACTGAGTCTCAGGCTACCTCCAAGGAGTAAAAAGATGGCTTCCAGGAGGTCAAGACTGGCATTTGGCCACCCCCAGAGAGAACACCTGTTTCGTAAGAGTTCCAGCGAAGGCCCTGGCATGGAGTTGGATTGCCACGGATTGCCCTAGAAAATGAGGCCGGGGTCACATGCCTACACTTGAAATTGAGTAGGAATGAGTTCTAAAGCCCATGGATTTGAAGTTGAGAAACAGTAGTTTTGATTGTTGGAGAGGGAAGGCTGAACGCTAATAAGGCAGAAGCAACAGGTGGCTACCACATACAGCACAGCAGGTCCGACCTTGTCTCTGGGTCCTCAGGGCAACAAATGTGCCACAGACAAGCACTCGTGACACTCAGGATGGTGGCAACTCTTCCAGGCTTTGAATTCCACTAACCCACTTACCTCGTAGTCCTCAAAGTCGCTACCCTGGCAAAGAACTAACCCCTTGCATCCCTTTGCAAAGAATTGTACACCACTGATGAATAGTGAAGACGGCAGAAATGAGGGGAGTGAGGAAGGAGATGTCATGTAGGTCCCTGCATGATGTTTTTAATCCTAGTTCAAAGGTTTGGAAAGGGTGAGTCTAAATACTTCAGTGTTGCTGGCATTCAACATTCTCTTCCTACTGTTAACCACATTTTATTTAAAAACATTTTAGGGGTGCCTGGGTGGCTCAGTCGGTTGAGCGTACGATTTCAGCTCAGGTCATGATCTCACAGTCCGTGACTTCGAGCCCCGCGTTGGGCTCTGTGTTGACAGCTCAGAGCCTGGAGCCTGTTTCAGATTCTGTTTCAGAGAGATTCTCCCTCTCTCTGACCCTCCCCCGTTCATGCTCTGTTTCTCTCTGTCTCAAAAATAAATAAACATTAAAAAAAATTAAAAACATTTTAATATTGAAATCGGAGTTCTGTCTCTAACTTCCAGGTTTAACTAAAATTGATAATCACATGTAATTATATTTTATCTGCGTGTTTAATTTTTTAATGTTGCCTTCTTTCTTGGGCCCTGTTAGGGTTCCTCAAGCTTTTTCCCTTTTCCCTTGGAGAACACAGTTATTTCCAATGGTCTCCTCCATGCAGGTTATTATGGAAAAGTTCATATTCAGCCTAGGGACATCATTTTTTTATTTTATTTCCGGGAACAGTGGCCACGAACACAAAAAGAAAAATGAAAGGTACCCAAATACCCACCTCTGGTGACGAAGAGAAAAGTCTCCCAGGAAGATGATGAGTTCTGCGCATACAGATGGTTGTAGGCCACCCTGTAGGTGGTGAGCCAGAGTAGACCATTCACCATAGCGTAAACGCTGGAAGATTCTTGGGGCGTTGAGCATTTACAGCAACAGAAATCGTGGCTAAGTTGAGTGTACCTGTCTCTTACCTGCCACCAAAGGATTTCCTAAAGGCGTTAAAATAAATCGAAGCCAGTAAAATGTTTCAACTATTCAGAGAACAAACGTCTCCAGTCCTCACTGCTGTAGATGCCACAGTGAGAAATAATTGAAAGGCTGTGTAGAATTAAGGTCTGTCTTTCCTTAAAACATGAATAAGGGATCTCTTTGTCCCCGGGGATCGGAATTCATCCTCTGCTTCCTCTTACCTGGTGTGTGATGTGAGAGTTGTTCCAAGCCGCTTAGGACAATATGCTTTTCCTACTGCTGGGGCTTTTCCTACTGCTGGGGCTTTCCCAGGCGTACTCCTTGGAGCAGAACCTCTGAAACCTTCTCCGAGAAGTCGAGGAGCCTGGTTAGGTGATGATGAATGAGCTTGGTGGAGGGCCAGGGTCATAGCTGACAAATTCTGCCGGTGCCGATGCCCGGGGAAACAGAAGGGTATTGAAAACCACATCTGTCTCTGGACTTCCAGAGCCATGACTTTGCTTCACTTCTCTATCTGTCCTCTCCTCCTCACCTAGTGCTGCCCTCAATTTATTTCTTCAGCCGTTTCCTCCCTACTTGGCTTTTAAGCACAATAATGTGGTGCAAAAGTGAATATACAATATCCATCAGATGGGTTGAATACATTTTACCTTACTTGCTTTGATTTTAAACTTCAGTTTAATTTAATATTTAATTACAGTTCAGAAAAACTGCGTGTGTTTGCCTCTTAATTTTTCTCCTGTGGGTTGGTGATTTTCAGGATGAGCAAGTTCCTTAAAATCACTAACATCCGTTGCTTAGACTTGGTTACATTTACTGTATGCGTCTGAAAATAGCAGCATGAATTTCTTTAAATAACTTACCATATGGGCATTAAATAAACTCAGGCTGGCTTTCCTCCATATTCACCTCCAGTAGTATGATCCGTTTAGTGGAAAAGGCAGAATAAAATGGATCAGATTATTAAAATCTCATCCAGGGTAATGTGAAATGGAACAGAATCCCATCCCAGTGACTGATGGAGACCATGTGGGAGACCACGAAACAATTGCTGAAGGTAGGAACAGTTTTCCAGTGGTTTTCAAAGCTGTGAAATCCTCCTAGAAGTCTTACCCAGCAGCATAGAGCAAGGTCGGCGAGGGGGTGGGGCAGGACCCACCTAGCTTCCTGCCCCACACCTGTCCCCTCCCTGCTTGCAAGTTCCCAAATACTCCCCAGGCGTCTCGGGAAGGCAAGGAACTCTGCAGAACAGTTTGTGATCGACTTCCTGGTGTTCGGAGGTTTGACTGAAGCCCCAGGCGGCTGGGAAAGGTCACCCGAGCCCCAGCTTTGCCTTCACATCACTCGCAGGATGGACTGAAGCAGAGGTTCTCAACGGGCAAAATCCGTGGAAAGCTCCCTTTGGCTTCTAGTGAGCAGTGCGCGCTTGGGGCCCGGCTCCCGAGGCCCTGGTGTTTGCCATGTGTCAGAGCCGTGGAAATTGCAGTCGTAGGTCCCGGCACGGACCCTGGGCACGTACTGCCAATGCTGTGCATTCCGAGGGACACCGAACTTTCTTCCCAACGGATCCTCTCAGTGACTTCTCTCATCGAGGACAGCATCGTTGGTCCCTCAGATTCGCTTTCTTGTCTCAGGTGTCTGTCCCTTGTCCCTGAGGCGCCACTCGCCCTGCCGCACAGAGACACAAACACAGACGCGGTAGTGAGCCACCGCGGGGTGGACAGTCTCCGTCTGCGGCTCAAGGCTGCGAACGACATACACGTGAAAGATGTAATCATAGCTGAGGGCGTTCCGCGTCACCGTCCCAACCCTGCCGAACTGTACCCCTAATTGCCGGTTCCTTGGAGGGAGGGCACAGTATTCTTTCCCATAAACTAGTAGTTTAGATTGAATTTCCACGAACTTGTCTTGAGGAGTTTGCTGTTATTTTCAGTTACAAACAAATATGCCCATCCAACAGTTGTCCAAAGAAAAACTGGTTTAAAATCCTGCCAGTTTGCTGTTGTCCAATCATCCCGTGCTAAGAATACCTCAGGTTTCTGCGGGGAAGGTCGTCATTCCTGAATGTATAGGTAGCTGCACCACACAGACGGAAGGAGTACTAATTAACATCCATGGGAGAACAGTTCGGTCTCTAAGGTCAACTTTGGGTACATGCCTAGCGAATTATTTTGAGTACTGGAAGTTCTGTTAAAACGTAACTAGTGTTAGCAGTTACCAGTTCCATCGAAAGCTAGAAATGACTGCATACAAATCATATTTTCCAGGAAGACCTAGGTAAGCTGTGAGTGAAAATCTCTACAAAGTAGAAGGATCCAGCTCATTAAAATGTTTTCTTCTGTTTTGGTACTTAAAATAATGTGAAGGGGGGGCGCCTGGGGGGCTCAGTCAGTTGAGCGTCTGACTTCAGGTCATGATCTCACCGTTTGTGGGTTTGAGCCCCATGTCGGGCTCTGTGCTGACAGCTCAGAGCCTGGAGCCTGCTTCCGATTCTGTGTCTCCCTCTCTCTCTGCCTCTCCCCCAGCTCACGTTCTCTCTCTGTCTCTCAAAAATAATTTAACATTAAAAAAATATGTGAAGGTAAAATCACAATATGATTTTAATACAGCAAGGCGTTTTCTCAAAAAACAAGAAATGTTTTCCGTAATTTTGCTAATATCCTGAACATTCTTGTCAAGCAGTAAAAATCAGTCTTACTTACAGATTTTGGTTTCAGTTCTAGTGTCCTTGAGTCTGCTAAGAATAGGTGGGATTGAGGGCCAGTGACGTCACCTGTGTCATCTTTGCTTGGTGCATTTGGGCCAATGAAGCTTTCTTCCTTGAAGACTTGAATCTTTTAGACTTCTAGGTCTAATTTTAGGTTCACAGCAGAATTAAGGGGAAGATACAGAGATTCCCCAAATGCTCACCACCTGCCACGTGCACGGCCTCCCCTGTTATCAACATCGCCATCAGACCGGTGTATCTGGTACAGTTAATGAATGTGCGTGGACACCTCATTATCAGCCAGAGCCCGTGCTTGACATTAGGGGTTCGCTCTTGGTGTTGTGCATTCTTTCAGTCTGGACGAAATGTATAATGATGTGTCTACAATTAAGGGCATCAGGCAGAGTAGGTTCGCTGCGCTGAAAGTCCTTTGTGCCCACCTGTTCTCTCCCTCCTCCAACCCCTGGGAACCACCCATCTGTTTACTGTCTCGATAGGTCTGCCTTTTCCAGAATGTCATGGAGTTCGAATCACAGTGTGAAGCCTTTGCAGATTGGCTCTTTTTCACTTAGTCATAAGCATTTAAGGTTACTCCGCGTCTTTATGGCTTGAAGGCTCATTGCCTTTCGGTGCTGAGTAATATTCCCTTATCTGGATGGACCACAGTTTGTTTTTCTATCCATCTACTGGAGGACGTCTTTCTGCTTCCACGATCTGGAAATTATGAGTAAACCCGCTATAAATATCCCTGTGCTTTCTTGTTTGTGGACATAAGGTTTCGACTTCTTTGGGTAAATACAAGGGGGAGTGATGGCTGGGTGGTATGGTAAGGATGTTTAGTTTACTGATAAACAGCTATGCTGTCTTCCAGAGTGGCTGTCCCGTTTCGCATTTTCTATGGCTTTCTTCACTACCCTGGAAACTAATGCTTGCTCTCAGTTCTCGGACCCAAATGCTGCTGTCCGTCCTGGTGGCAGCAGTGTCTCGGGCTGTGTGTTAATATGCAGACCGTTACCACTTTACCGATGAGACGGGCCACTGAGGATCGATTCGTCTTTGTGCCTGTCGGCCCTGTGCACCCCAGGGGGAGTCTGCAGTTCCTGCCTGCTGCGTGGTCACGGGGGCTTCTTAGCTCCTTGTTTTCTGTGATACAACCTCGAGCTTCAAGATAGGTTTTTCCTTGTTTTTCCCTGCCACCCCCCCCTTTTTTTTTCTTTTTTTGCAAATAAGAGAAGTGGAAAATATAAGCATGCTTCATTGCATTGACCCCAGTACCTGCAGCAGCATGGCTGGGGCAGGATACAGAGCACAGCTGCTCAGGGTCAGTGCCTCTCGGCAGCTAAATAATGATGCCGAGATGAAAACGGAGGGCCCGGTCCCGAATTACAACTCGGAGCCTACAAGAACGAAAAGGAGAGGGAGCCAACGTGAAGTGGGGAAGAAGGAGGTGTTTATCTTGGTCTGTTTCCTCTGGGCTCTCTTCTTAACGTTATCACCATTATTACTCCTAATACGATTAGCCCCTGCGCACTTTGTTTACAGATGCAGCAACTCGACAGTCGGGGTGATGGGGATGGGGACGGGCGCTTGCTAAATCAGCAGCCTCAGCTGGCACAGCAAACTCTTAATTACACGCCAAGCCTTTCGGAGACAAAAGCTGGTTTTACTGCACAACCGATCCGTTGACACTATCAATGACGGGACGCTCTTTTCTTTTTCTTTTTCGAGGCCATGTGTCCTTAATTACAGTTTCCCTAAAATTTTCACACATTAAGATCCTTCTCATGTGAAGGTTACAAATGCAAACCACCTTGTGACTTTTTTTTTCCCTCCTGTGAGTTTCCACCCTGATTTTAAGTTTAGAGCAAATAAAGTCAGGAGGACAGCAGTTAGTGGGGGCCTGTGGTGTCCAGCCTGTTCTCGCTCATCCTTGCTGGCGACTTCCACGAGGAGTGTTGGCAGCCTACAGGCTCATCAGTGGTCTGGGCACAAACACTTAGCCTGCTCCCGCTAAAACCTGCCCCAGTCCATTGCGTTCATTATAGAGAAGTCCGCGGATGGTGTTGTGTTTCTTTTCGTAAGTAAGTTAAGGCAGGAAATGTGAATGTTGCTTTTTAGAGCATTTTCTTCCTGCCCCGGAAGTGGTTTTCCTGGCATGGGGTGGGGAGAGTCACCGTGACTGCTTCATCGCAGCACGGGCCCCTGGCACAGCCGTAAAAAGGCACATTAAGACAGATTAGGATTCTGGTTGAGGGTATCGTGTCAAAAAGCATCCAGGTTACCAGACAGCCTAGTAACTGGCATTCGTGTGGCTTTAAAATGTTAACATGGGCTGGGTCACGCTCAAGCAGAGTTGATGTTGGTAGTGACAGCCACACAGAGAGCCGTGTTGGTGGCCTGAGAGCTGTAATGCACTCGGGAAAACCACTAAGTGGTTTCTAAACTCTGCGGATAAATCTGCAGTGGCTTCCAGAAAAAGTGCTAACCTGTCCAGTTAACCTTGAGTAATAATTCTGGAAGGGTGGATTGTGGCAGGAGGCAGGGGTGTGAGTCTGTAACAGAATTTAGATGGCACTTTGGGTGTAAAAAGTCAGGTACTCAATATTAACTTATTCGTGGGCATGCACTTGTGGTTGGTACTTGAGGGTATTTTATGATGTTTTCACATTTGCGACCACTCAGATAGACCTGGATCTGTGGGGTGTGGCATTGCACGGCCGATCACATCCAGTCACTTACTGTCGTGGTCCATTCGTGATGCCGTAACAAAGTCCCGTAGACCGGGTGGCTTATAATACGGCAGACCCTGGTTTCGCACAGCCCTGGAGGCACCTGCCGATTTCGTGTCTGGAGAGAGCCCGCTTTCTGGTTCGTAGTCAGTGTCTTCTTGCTGGGCTCTCACGTGGGGAAGGGGAGCTCTCCGGGGTCTCCATAAGGACACTGATCCCATTATGGCGGCTCGACTCTCAGGACCTCATCACCCCCAGAAAGTCCCATCTCCTAGTGCCTTCGCACCTTGGGGTAGGTTTCAACACGGACTTTGGCCGGGCCACAAACATGCAATCCGTAACACTAATACGTTCGCTAAGGAATAGAATTTAGTAGAAGGTTGGTCCATATTGAACCTTATTCAGAGAAATTCATCGTTCAGCATATAGTGTTAAGCACATATAGAGATGTGCTGTGTGTGAGGAGCTGTTCCAGCATTGCGTGCTTGCCCGTGGGTTACACTTGAATTGCCCCTGACCGTCCCAGGTTGGGTTCTCTGGAAGCCAACACTGAGACGCCATTTGGAATGCAGGGTGTATATTGGGTCTCAACACCTGTGAAGGGAAGGGGTGGGAGCAAGGAGTCGGACGGCCGTGTGTCCTGCACTGGGATGAAATGGCAAGCCGGGGGCTGCCTGTCGATACCCCTCTTTCCTGGAAGGGACCCCCAGGTGCTGCAGCTCTGTGCCCACTGCAGTAAATAAGGACCAGACGAGGCAGGAGGTGAGGAGGAGCTTGGGACAGTCCCGGCACCCGGACGGATGAGGAGTTAGCTTGGGCCAGGTATGGAGACTGGGCATGGATGGTTCATGGGAGACGCAGAATCTCCCTGACGTGTGAAGGAAGAGGAAGACTGGATGAGCGGAAAAGTGGATTCAGGGCACATCTCAGGCAGAGAGGGGCCTCAGCAAAAGTGCAGAGATGGGGAGTCACACTCAGGGAAGGGGAACGGTCCAGACCAGCCGACACACATCCCCGGATCCCAGAGGAGGGAGCGGGGGCTCGGGGGCCTTGCTGTCCTGGTGACAAGTGTGGGACCTCTTGTTGGTCGTCGGGGAGTTCTGGAGGGCTTCGCACAGCCGAGTGGCATGAGTAAGTGCTACGGTGGCGGGACGGGGGTGGCCGTGCTGATCAGGGTTTGGAGGAAGCGCCTGTGAAATCATAAAGCATCTGCATTTGCCTCCTGTGCTACGACGGACGCTCTGTGTGGCCGGGGCTTTCGTCAGCAGTCTGAGTCTCCGTTCCTCCCTCCACAGGTGACGCTTCTGACACCTCCCTGGGCTCACCGTGCAGGTGGTCTCCATCAATACCGAAGCGGCCTCCAAGTGCGTGCGTGTGCGACGGGGGACTGGTGGGGGCGGGGCTGTGCTGGTCTCGCTGCAGAGCGCGCGGCACATGATAGGCGCCCGGTCACCCTGTCGTACCCGGGAGGCTGAACCGAGAAGGGAAGACAGGAGGGTCTTCAGGAGATGGCCTGAATGGTTGAGGGGTGCGCTGATCAAGCCCTAATCCAGGGGGCAGTGAAACTGTCCATGTCCAGGTTCTGGCAAGATCCTCCGTGTTGTTCCTGCCTGACCAGCCCAGCCTCGTGCCCGTCACGGAGCCCGGAGGGCCTCCGCACAGATGGGGATGCGGAGCGGTGGACCAGGGGTGTGCGGGGACTACGATAGTTTGGTTTTAGGTGCACTGTTTGGGGTGCTTCTGGAAATTGAGTCTCAAGCCTCTTGAGGGGCAGGGTCCACCGAACTGACTTGACCCCCTCCCTGCAGACCTGAGGCCCAGAGCCTGGGTGGGCTGGCCAGGCATCCCCACTGCAGATGGTCACCATGCCTCCTAGACTTCCTCACTCTAGTTCAAAGCTCGTCCTTGCTCTGCGGGCCTCCGTAATGAATGCAGGAGACTCCTCTCAGCCTCCAGTCCTGCCCTCCCTGAGGCCATTCTCTACTCCGCTACTAGAACGACCTCTCCGTGCCATCTGATGACACGTCTTCCTGGTCTCCTGTAGCGTAGACCATTCACCACTTCCTGCTCCCTGTTTTCTTTTCACGGTGCTGACGTGTTGGAGACTCCTGGAGAAGCCCACGTCCTAGATTTTTCTGTTTGTGGACTTTAATTGTCCCTTCGCCCAGCGTGCCCTCTCCAGATCACACACAGGAATCTCCCTGTGCCCCATGCTAACTAGAAACAAAGGAAGGGGCACGTGTGAGAGGAGCTGAGCCCGGACTAGCGGGAACGTTAGAAAGCCACCAGACCTCTCTTCCTCGGCGCTGCCTGTGGAGGGAGCAGCCGTCCCCTGCTCGGCGTCACGGCCACCCTCAGGCCCTTGTGAGGCCCAGGATCGTTAGAGAGAGGACCAGGAAGTTCATCCAGCACCACTCAGACCGATAGTCAAAGTTAAGCTCAACTGGTGGGAACGCAGAGGCACTGACGGTGGGGTGCGCAGAGGATTCAAGGGCCAGATCTTGATGCCTGGCGTTGGTTACGGGAACAACAAGACTGCCCAGTGGCTTCTGGAAGTTCCTAGTCCGCCATGTCAAGGAGCTTGAAGTGCTGCTGATGCTCAACAGATCTCGCTGTGCAGACTGCTCGCAGCGTCTCCTCCAAGAACCGCAGAGACGCTGCGGAAGGAGAGGCCCAGCGGGCTGTCAGTCCCCAATCCCAACGCCAGGCTGTGCAGCGAAGAGAACGAATAGACTGCTTATGTGCACGTCGTATTTGTGTTAATAAAACCATAAAACTGTTAAAAAAAAAAAAAAAAAAAGAAAGCCACCTAGAGTTGACCTTGGTCTACTCGTTAATGTACAAGGTGAACACGGGCTGGCATGCAGGGTCAAGAAAAGGGGCGGCTGTTCAGGAATAATGATCGCAGAGCTGATTGGCGGCATCAGGTTCATCAGGACCCGGATGTGAGCTTTCTGCTGTGTCCTCAAGGCCGCCCCACGGTCTGGAAAGGCTGCTGGAGCACCAGCCTTCATTTCTCTGTTCCTGCAAGATGTAAGAGGAAGAGGGTGGGTTGTGCACCTGTAGCGAGTTTTCCAGAAGTTGCCACCGAGATGATTTCCTCCTACACCTCTTGCTCCCACTACTTAGGGTGACCATGTATTTTGACTGTCCAAACTGGGACACTTTTGAAAGCTCCACGTGGAACAGCATGGTTAATTATGTCAGCCAATCAGGCTGAAAAAGGTAACGATGGCAGGCAAATCTGAAACTGGTTAACATCACCCCTAGGAAGTGGAATAGATCGTCTCTGGATTGAGGGCTTTGCTGCCCGAATAACCATGTGCTGTATGAATAAGAGGGAGAGAAAATGGCCATTGGTTGGGTGGCCGGAGGTTCTGCCACAAAGCCCACCTCCAGCAATAGGTTTCCTACGGATGACTGAAAATCAGCTACTTACTATCATTCATTTGTGCCTTCCCCTGAACCTCGTGACAGCCCAGTCAGTCCCTAACACTTTTGTCTGAATGACTGGAGCAGAGCACCATCTATGAGTAGCAAGCACGAGGCTATCCTGAAAGCATGGCCTTTATAGGGATCAGAGAGGTGGGGAGATTTCTTCTGTTGCAACGCTAGAGTGTGTGTGTAGCAGGCCTTGGCCAGGGATACCCAAGTGGAAGAGAGGATGGGTAGTGTTATCTACACATTCACTTACAAACTGCCCCCCTTCCCAGCTGATTTTTTGGGGAGGAGACTGAGGCTGGTAATCTGGGACTAAGCTAGCCTGCCAGCTACAGCAGGTACAGACACTCAGGATATTAGTTTAATAGGAGCGCCGTGCGGAACATTGACCATCATACTCGGAAGCAATGAATCAATCTGTTGGATCTGTATCCAATTAGAAATGATTATCACCCAGCTTGTCTTTTCGCCTGCTCATTAGGATAAGTGGATGCCCTTCCAGGTGGACAGCTCCGTGTGAAAAGCGCGAAAGGCAGCGTGGAAAGTGCATCTTGGTAAAAGGACAGGACCTTGTGTTTCAGGATGGTGGGGAATTCTCAGCTCCCAGGGCAGGCAGTCCCGCTGGCCTGGCAGCCGAGATGAGACACTTAGACCTAAACTCTCAGCAGTCTGGCTCCTACTCTGAGTAGGAGTATTTGGTGAAGAGGTTTTCTAACTACTTCAGTGTTTAAAGGACAGGCTGGGGACAGTCGGGCCCCGTAACTCCTGCTGAAGTCAAGACCCAGCATGCAACACCACGACAACGAACCTGAATCTGATTAAGGCCTGACAGTGACTTGAGTTTATGGGAATATTGGGGTCAAGGGACAATTAATATCCACGTCGAGGAAACAGACCAATTTAGAGTGTAGGTTTCTCTGACGTGTCAGTGTCATGAGAACAAGAGGGGACTGATGTCAGGTAGAAGGAGCGAGGCTCGCATCAACCAGGGAACAGTGAACGCGTGGGCATCTTTGGACCCTGTTGTGTGTGTGTGTCGGGAGGGGGGAGCTCCTAAAAAACCATTGTTGAAGCCATCCTTGAAATTGGAATATGGATTCTATGTTAGCTGCCACCCAGGAATTATGGTTAATTTTGTTAGGTATAAAAATAGCATTGTGTTTACATTAAAAAGACCTTTTTAGAGGTGCATACTGAAGTGTGCAAGAATTAAATACTGATGACTATAATTTGCTCTAAAATGCATCAGAAAGGAAAGAAAAAGAAGTAAGAGGGAGTTTAGACACGTCTGACACCATTCTAGGAAGTGGCCAATCGGGTAATAGGCCCACGTGGGTTCATTATGCTGTGTGTTTAACGATTTCTTATGCTTTCGTATTTTGATTTTTTTTTTAATACTATATACCTAAGGGGTATTTTTAAGCTGTGAGATTCTGTATGACTCAGTGTCCTGCTAGGACAGTACTGGCGATGCAGCTAGCGAAGTGCCTTAAATTCAAGGGGCTCCTGGGGCTCCTGGGGGCTCAGTCGGATAAGTGTCTGACTTTGGCTCAGGTCATGGCCTCACGTTTCTTGCAGTTCATGAGTTCGAGCCCCACGCGGGGCTCTGCGCTGATAGCATAGAGCCTGCTTTGGATCCTCTGTCTCCTTCTCTCTCTGCCCCTCCCTGGCTCACTTGCTCTCTCTCTCTCTCTCTCTCTCTCTCAAAAATAAAATGAAAAATTAAACAATAAATAAAAGGATTCCAAAAGTCCACCTGGGAAATTGAGTGGTTGGAGGTATTGATTGCTTCACAGAATTCTCTACTCGGCTTGATTGTTGGTGGCTTGCCAATAATGAAATAAGGGCATATATATTTATATAATATGTATGCATCAGTTACGTGTATACACACACATACACACACACACACACACACACATTAATGTCCTTACAGAAAGCCTGGAATGATATCTGATGCTCAGGTAACTTCCTAGCAGAGCTTTTTATCTCTGTGCTTTTGCAAACACCAGCATAAAATCACCCTTGCTAAGCTCTGGGGGGCTTTGGAGTCAGACCAAGAAAATTAAAAGTATCTGTACTACTGCCTACCGGCCCAGTGGCCCTGGACAAGCTCTGTACTCGCTGGGCCTCAGTTTGCTTCTGTACGGTGTAAATATGGTAATACCTACTGATTTCTCTTGCCACCTTTGGTGGTTTAACATATGTAGAACACCCAAGGGAGTGTCTGCCCTAACAATGAGAACTCTTGGGGCGCCTGGATGGCTCAGTCGGTTGAGCGTCCAACTTCGGCTCATGTCATGATCTCACAGTTCGTGGGTTCAAGCCCTGCATCGGGCCCTGTGCTGATGGCTCAGAGCCTGGAGCCTGCTTCAGATTCTGTGTCTCCCTCTCTCTCTGTGCCCCTCCCTCACTCATGTTCTGTGTCTGTCTCTCTCAAAAATAAATAAATGTTAAAAAAATAAACAAAAAACAAAAAAAAAACTAAAGCAGAATTTTAAAATTGTGATTCAGTCTGACTTGTTCTTTTCTTTTTTTTTTTTTTTTAATTTTTTTTTTCAACGTTTATTTATTTTTGGGACAGAGAAAGACAGAGCATGAACGGGGGAGGGGCAGAGAGAGAGGGAGACACATAATCGGAAACAGGCTCCAGGCTCTGAGCCGTCAGCCCAGAGCCCGACGCGGGGCTCGAACTCACGGACCGCGAGATCGTGACCTGGCTGAAGTCGGACACTTAACCGACTGCGCCACCCAGGCGCCCCTGACTTGTTCTTTTCTAAATTTTATGGTTTATTCTTTTGTCTTCTACCTGAGGGTTCTCTGCCTATCGTTGCGTCAGAACAAGGATTTTCTCCTATGTTTGCTTCCTGAAGGTTAATAACTTTAGATTTTATGTTTAGTCCCATGGCTCATTTGTGTGTAACATGAAGTGAGTTGAGTTTTCTTCTCCATTTGATTATGTAGCTGTTCCAGCACAACTAGCTGAAAGTATCATCTTTCTCCGTTGAATTAATGTAGCACTTTTGTCAAAATTCAAATGGCTATATACATATATATATATATATATATATATATGGTATATCTATTTCTAACTTCTGGTTCATTATCTACATTTATATCTTCATGAGAGCATCACACTGTCTTGATTACTGCAGCTTTATAGTAAATCTTACAATCAGTCTGGGTAAGTCCTCCAGCTTGGAAATGAGGTGAAGAAAGCAGGACGGGGGGGGGGGTGGTGGGGGGGCGCCTGGGTGGCTCAGTCGGGTAAGTATCCACTTCGGCTCAGGTCATGATCTCGCGGTCTGTGAGTTCGAGCCCTGCGTCAGGCTCTGTGCTGACGGCTGAGAGCCTGGAGCCTGCTTCGGATTCTGCGTCTCCCTCTCTCTCTGCCCCTCCCCGACTCTTGCTCTGTCTCCCTCTCTCTCTCTCTCTCTCTCTCTGTCAAAAAAAAAATAAACATTAAAAAAATCTTAAAAAAAGAAAGAAGGACTGGGGGTGAGAGCATCTTGCTCTAGAACAGCCTCCATCACTAACAGGCCGTGCGAACCCGACAAGATCACGTGGCCTCTCTGTGGTTGAGGTAAAGTTTAAGACTTGGACTTCGGAGCCACCCTCGTGTCTTTCCTATTAAATAATGATGACAATGGCAAGCAGGATACATGTAACGCTCCCTAAGTGCCCAGTATGGTTCCCAGCACTATCTGTATATCATATGGCTTAACTCTCCACTTTCATTTTTTGAGCACATCATATTCCTTTTTCGGTTTAGAGCTGAAGGCAGGCACTGGAACACAGAGATGAAGTGATTTGCCCAAGGTCACTTAATTAGGACATGATCAAGCCAGGACTTGAACTCTACTGTGGAAAGTTCCTGTGCACAGCTTCTAAAGAACACAAGTGACTTGAGGGTGTCATGACATGTGCTGATACACAATGGGTTATTTACACAACTTGGTAGTTTCTCAAGCTGTAATTTAGCAATACTAGATGTGTTTCTCCGATAGAGGAAAGAACAGAAAAGAGCTCATGAAAAAGAGATCACACGTACATCTGATACACCTGCAACCAAAGTACGCATTATTTCCGTCTTTGGAGATGTTACAAGTATGTGACTATTTAATTTAATATAGAATTGATATTCTATTAGTTATAGATACAACTTAAAAAATGTTTTTAACGTTACTTTATTTTTGAGAGACAGAGAGAGCATTAGCGGGAGAGGGGCAGAGAGAGAGGCAGATACAGAATGCAAAGGAGGCTCCAGGCTCTGAACTGTCAGCACAGACACCAACACGGCGCTCGAACCCCACGAACCACAAGATCGTGACCTGAGATGAAGTCAGACGCTCAACTGACTAAGGCACCCAGGCGCCCCTTGACATAACTTTTGTTTGACTCAAAATCAACATACTGTTTTCTAGGCTGTAGTTTGACCAGAGCCTGAGACCTGAAAATGGCAACACCGAAAGCCAGTCCCAGCAATCCCTGCTGGCTTGTTCTTAGCCTCTAAGCATGGCTCGTACGACTACGTGGGGCATCTCAGGTCTGTGCTTTCCGAAGGTTTGTCCTGGCACCGCATTTCCAGAATGCAGAACAGTCAGGGATGTGGGTCTGCAGAGCTTGCCGCCTCCTGTCCCCACGGCATCTAAATGCCAAACAGCGAATCTCTCCGCGTGTTGTGCGGCTTACTGGCAAACCTTCCCCCACCTCACAGGACACAAGTGAGATCCGACCACGTAAAAAATATCTTTTCTCGTCTAACATTCTTGATCTGTTGTAGATTTCACCTGCGGTGGATGCATGGGGCGCTGTCGTCAATTGCACCATATTTGTTTTTCGGAACCACGGGGAATAGGCTTGCAAACATTCTAGCTAAGTTCTGGAATTCTGGTTGGACGCTGGTGTTTACTTTTATCTGATTCTCCAATATTCCGCATCAAGGGATAACAGCTCAAGACCTAATTTGCCCACTCACGTAATGGAAACCGGAGTAAGACAGGCGGCAGAGGTGGTGAAACAGCGGGGAAACTAGACAAGAAAAATAAAGGGAAAAATAGTTTAAAAACACTAAAACCTTAGTTTATGAGCATAATTCATTCCGGAAACATGCTTGTAATTCAAAGCACTCGTATATCAAAGTGAATTTCAAGAACCATTGGCTCAGTTGTAGTCATATGATGTTTAGCATCACGTACGACTCGTATCGCAAGACATTGCTCGTTTATCTAAAGTTAAAATTTATTAGAAATGTTTGCTCGGCTTGCGGAACGCTCACAGAACACGTTACTTGCAATCCAAGGTTTTACTGTATTTGGTGTGTTGTATGCCTTAGTCACGGCCTCCATGGCTCTTTCTGGGGGACACATAGAGCCCTGTGATCTCCTGTTGTGGGGTTTTGTCCAAGGTCTAAGTGCCGACACCTCCCCGGTTAGCTCTCAAACCTGGGACAGTAAAATCTTGGAGTCTCCAGTGTAACAAAGACAACAACGAAAGCTTTTATCTATCAGATAAATTATTAATCATTGCAATATATCCCCCTTGACATCAACAAAGCCAGAAAAATCAATTTGTCTCGGTCCCGGGTGTGCTGGTGGCTGCTTCGCTCTGTAATGTAGGTCAAGCTTGGATTGGATGCTCTGAACCAGAAGCGTGGCCTGGAATACAGGATCGCGGGATGGAAGGCGGGTCTCTCCCGTGCCGATGCTGTGAGGTCCTGCACTCGAAGCAGCAGCAGTGGGCGAGGCACCGAGGACAGAGCTGCAAGCCCCCTCCCCACGTGGACATCACAACTGTGGCTAGCGGACCATTAAGCCGTGCCCCAGAGGAGGCACTTGACGTACACAGCACCTGCTCCCTGCTGCTGTTCCCATCGGGAAGAGGCCAGCCAGCGAGGGAAAAGGAAATGAGGCAGGGTGTGTGTAGGTGGGTTGTGCCGTTGCGGTAGGTGACAGTCCAGATTGTTTTCCTCAAGAGGGAGCACCGAATAGAAGTCGTGTACCCTTCAGATGTTTTTGAGAGGGAGAGAGGAAAGGGAAAGGAGGCTTGATCCAGTTTTCTTAAAAAAAAAAAAAATTAAAAAAAAAAGGCCAGCAGGCTAGCGTGTTCAAAATAACCTTCAGCTGGGTTTCCCCTTGTGTCTCGCTGCCTCTCACATCAGTGGGAACCAACCCTTGGAATAGAAAGCCCGGGAGTGGTGTCTGTTCCTCTTAGCCAGTATGGCTGGTGCGTGGCCCATCTGGTTGGGAAATGAAGCCGGGAGACAACACCTGGGCTCTTCGTGGTCTGAACAGGGTGGGTGCCTGCTCGCACCCTGCAGCACTAAAGATCGAGACCATTCAGGACCCACTCCCGAAGTATATTTCGTCACTATTAAGGAACAAGCCACCCAGGACCCCGGAACTCGTGGCCGAAACACGTGTCTTGTGCTCACCGATTCTGTGGGTCAGCAGTCGACATGGCACAGTGTGGCCCGCTCACCTCTGGTCCTCAGTGTGGGTCTGGGAGTGGCAGCCCGAGGCCGGGGCCATCGTCCTCTGGAGGCAGCTTCTCTCCTTCCTCCCAGGCTGCAGCTGATGCTGTCGGCTGAGACCTCAGCTGGGGTGATGGTGGCTGTTAGGGAATGAATTGTGTTCCCTCCAAGTTCATGTGCTGCAGCCCCCACCGCGGGACCTCAGAACGTGACTGTGTTTGGAGATGGAGGTCTTTAAAGAGGAAGTTAAGTTCAAACGGGGTCATGTGGTCCAGTATGACCGGTGTTTATAATTAAGAGATTGGGACAGAGAGGCACAGAGGGAAACCCTCGTGGGGACACAGGACGGACCTTTCAGTACCATCCAGACCTGATGAAAACATCCAGCCTGGCGTCGTCTCCTGAACCCAGGTTCTTACACCCTTTGACCTACCCTCCTTTCCCCTTGAATCTTATGTATCTCAAGCCAGATATGTTCAAGACAAAATGAGTCTTCTGATGTATTTGTCTATTTGTCTATTGCTGTGTAACAATATTACCACCAGCTTTTTTTTGGGGGGGGGGTCTATTTATCCCACCAAGGCAGTGGCTTAAAACAACACACATGTATTACCTCAGAGCCTCTGTGGGTCGGAAGTCTGGGGGCAGGTTGCCTGTGTTCTAATCCATGTGGTGGCTCATGGACGCCCAGCTGGGGAAGGGTCTGCCTCCCATCGTACCCGGTTGTTGACAGCATTTGGTTCTGTCCAGACTTCTGGACCGCGGGTGTCGGTTTCTTGCCGGCTGTCAGCCGGCGGCTGCCCTCGGGACTTGCCATATAGTGGCTGATGGCGTGGCAACTTGCAAGGGAGGGGCTCTTCAGCAGCACAGGCCACGGACTTGGCGGCTTAATCACGTGCACGCAATTGCCTGCATCCCGACGGCTTGGCCGTGTTCTCTGGGTCGGGAGACACGTACGGGCCCCCCCTGCACTGAGCAGACAGAATCGCACAGGGCATCACACCGGGAAGTGGTGATCGCGGGGCCCCCCCGGCGTCTGCCGTTACCCTCGACAAACACGATCAGTTCCTACTTGAGCCACACAAAGCCTGACCCAGCCAGAGTGCCGAGCCTCCTCGCGCCCCAAGACGGCGATACCACCCTGGGACTGTGCCTCGCCCCCCAGGGTCCTCTGACCTGCCGTGGTCTGAGCCAGCCACCTCCCAGCTGGGTGGCTGAGGCTGCATCTTGACGGTCCTCGCTCTGCTCCCCGCTTGAGTAGACTCACAGAACAGGCAGGCCGGGAAACCGGGAAATGCCGTAAAGTGCACATCGGAAGTGGACGAAGCCACTCACTGTCCAAACCGTCCAGTGACTTCCTTGTGGAAATAGCGAAGCCCCCCCCCCCTGCATCCCCACCACAGGCCCTACCTCCCTCTCCTGGGCTGGCCCCACCCCCCCTTCTGGTCTCAGAGAGCCTCCTGCCTCCTGCCCCGTGTCCCCAGGCTCCTACCTCTGCAGGCCTAGGCCTTTCCTGAGCACCCTGTTAAAGGGACAGCGCCCTGCCGGCTCCGCCCCGTCCATCTTCCCTGCCCTGTTGCATCCCACCAGCTCCGTCACCACCCCCCACCCCCACCCCGGCCCACTTTTGCCTCGGCTGCCTCTCACGGCACCGGTCGGCCTCCCCTTGTGCGGGAAGGTGAGGCCGCGCTGCAGACACGTCTTTCGTCTGTGCTCGGTGCTAGAGCCCCGGTGTCTGGGCAGCGCCCGGCACCCAGGAGGTGCTGAATAACTAGCTACTGAAGAAATCCTATCAAGTGCATAGCTTTGTACGTTAGGGATGGCTCTTGCGTGGAAAGCGAAATCCTGGAGTGTAATCCAGGCATTTCTGAGGTGCTCTTTGCAACTGACAAATGCTCTCGTGCTGTGGAGACTCAGCCTTTGAACCCGGAGCCTGCCCGGCGTCGCACCTCGTCGGAGTAAGTGCTTAAACTCTCAGCCCGCCCACCCTTCTCTCCTGGTCTCCGCGGGGGGACGGCCAGCGGAGTGCCTGACGATCCTGGCCTTGCGGCCAGCTTGGTCGCAGCCACCTGGAATGAGTGTTTGAGAGCCAGGGCGACCTCCCTGCCTTCCTGGGTGCGCACAGGTGAGCATGAGGACGCCAGGTGGCCCCTGCCTGGGTCCCCGCCTCTCGAGCCCCGCCTACCCCTGCTGTGTAAATGGCCTCCGTTCTTCACTTGAAAATCTCCTCCTCCTCCTTTAGGGCACTTTCAGGTGTGACCCCAGACTCTTGAAGCCGCTGTTAGGCTCCCTTGGACTTGTTACCACAAACATCCTTTGTGATAAACTGTCTTCTGCACCAAACTGTGAGCTCACTGAGGAATGTAAATTAAAATGAGTCACTATTTTTTAATGTGCTTAAAATCGTGGCTGCAAGTGGGAAACCCAATTTAATTGTTTAAACATGAAATGATGAGGCGCCTGGGGGGCTCAGTCAGTTCAGCGTCCAACTTCAGCTCAGGTCATGATCTCACAGTTCGTGAGTTCAAGCCCCGCGTCGGGCTCTGTGCTGACGGCTCAGAGCCTGGAGCCTGCTTCGGATTCTGTGTCTCCCTCTCTCTCTGCCCCTCCCCTGCTCACACACATTCTCTCTCTCTCAAAAATAAATAAACATTTAAAAAAAATTAAATGAAAAAAAGCTACATGGAGTTTGTCTTTTTACCCTAACCTTGGGACCTCACCCAGAGTGGACGGCCAGTGAATAATGGCTAAGGGAATGAAGGAACCTGACAAAATATAGATTAAAATAATAAGAAATGGAAGTCATTGTATGAATCATAAAAAGGCCTGATTTCTAAACGCATGCTTCAGTAGACACTACCTTCAGCATCTCCGAGCCCCCAGCCCCCAAGTCCTCCCCAAGATTTCCTGAGAAATGTCGTCCAGAATCTGTCACAAGGCCTTTCTCCATTATGTCAAGGGTCTGAAGCCCGTCTCGATGTCTCCCATGGGCCTGTTTTGTAGAATGCCCTTTACTTCTGGCAGGTTAATTTTTTTATTATTTTTTTATTTAAAAAACCTTGTAAGATGTTCTGTTTATTTCTGATAGAGTGCAAGTGGGGCAAGGACAGAGACAGAGGGGGACAGAGGATCCGAAGCGGGCTCCACGCTGACAGCAGTGAGACCGATGTGGGGCTTGAACTCACAAACCATGAGATTATGACCTGAGCCAAAGTCGGACTGAGGTGGGCCGACTGAGCCCCCCTGGGGCCCCTTCTGGTAGGTTTTTAGTGAGGGCTTCCAAAGTGCTTAGACACCATTTTCCTAAGCAGGTGCAGTAATGTACCCATAACTCTGTTTACCTTATCCGTTGGCTTATCTAATTATTTTTGCCATCCAGGCCTTGTTGGATTGATTACAGTTTGTGAATTAGTGCAGTCTGAAGTAACAAGGTTTTTGAAGTTCCCTAATTATATGTAAAGGTGGGAAGGTACTTGCCTCATTTAAGGCAAGATAAAGGGAATTAAATACGAGAAAATGAGACACAGGGGTCAGGTATGAGAAAGGGTCAACTATGAATGCGGATTCACGTTTGGAACTGCATGGAAGGGTGGGTCGTGGTCGGTGGAAGTCTTTGCAGATAATCTCTATTTACGTTTGTCTGGCCCTTGTTGATTTTTGTGTCCTGGAGGCACAGGTTAAGGGCCCTGTACAGGCTAAGATGTTCCAGATTTCTGATTTTATTACAGTCATTTTCTGAATGAGGGTCAGTGAGATTGTACTGAAATGATCTACTGCCAAAGGCCACAGTAGCAGGTTCATATCTGAATGGAGTGACTAAAAATAAATATTCCAGGAATTATCAATTGCTTTTATGCTAAATTTGCTTTCTTTTACTTCTAAAAGTGGTTTCCAGTCAGTGTGGGCTATATTTTTTCTCCATTCTTTTGACAGACTTTTTTTTTTTTTTACAGATTTAAATTTTTTATGTTTATTTATTTTTGAGAGAGACAGAGACAGCGTGAGTGGGGGAGGGGCGGGGAGAGAGGGAAAGAGAGAATCCCAAGCAGGCTCCGCACTGTTAGCACAGACCCTGTTGTGGGGCTCCCACTCGTGAAACTGTGAGATCATGACCTGAGCCGAAACTAAGAGTCAGCTGCTTAACTGACTGAGCCACCCAGGCGCCCCATCTTTTGAAGGACTTTTGTGTGCACATCAGTCATTACGAAAACCCTGCTTTTAAAAGGAAACAAGGCACTATCAGAATGGTCTTGTTCAGTAGGATATTCTTGACTTTGCCAGGCACATGAGGCCAGGGTATGATTTCTGGGCTGGCCGCTTCTGTCTGCCCAGCTTCTGGCCTCGACCACTGGCTGAACTGTCCCCTGTGGACTCTGAAGGATCCACTATGGATGTCATGACAAATCCGTTCGCGTGGATAGTGTGGAATTGGCGGTGGTGAGAGCTTCACGTGGAAATTCGCGAACGGTGCAAGGCGGGATCTCTCAGCACCCCCAGAGCTGGTCTGTAAGTACTGGGGCCCACGCCATGGCTCAAGCCCGTGGGCACGGTGCTGTCCCTGAACATTTACCCTGAGTAGAGAGCCAGGAACGGATCCACTGGCCTAGATCGCATATGTGGGTTACCGCGGGAGGACTTTGCTCACGGGAAGAACAGAGCAGCTCGAGACTGCTGCACACTATCACGTATACGTGTCATTCTCCATTACGGTGAGATTATTACGCATTACTGCTCAGGAGGGATGATGTCTTCACATTTGACAGCTGGCTACAAACACTCAAAATCCTCCGTAAGGAATGAATCCATTGAAAGATTTAGGTCCAGGAGTGGAACACAGTGGTCTCAAAAAGGTCCTGAAACACGTAAACCACAGACCTTCGTGGAAGCCAGGCTTTGAGATTCTGCGTCTCAGCGTCTTCCCAAAGCTGACTTACATCCTCACCCAGCGTGACCTCCCGGACGAAAGCAGGCATGAAACCAAACCAGCCAGGAGAAGATTTCTGTGGATCTTTTTAAACCACGTTAGCATTCTGCGATTAAATTAACAGGTGACTCTGTCTGCAAGCACCTGTGGAGTTTGGGACCGTGTTTATATTCTAGTTTGTTGGCCCCAGGCCGATTTCTTTCTCACAGAAGGAGACGCACTCCCATTGACATCCATAAAAGTCCCAAGTTTTTCTCATCCCTTTTCTCTAAATTTCTACTGCATTTTTCATATGTTCTTTGGAGTTTAAATAGGAAATAAGAGAAGGGTGAGGTAAACTGCAGTTTGTCCGGAGGGTGCCACCAGAATGTGGGTGGTGACCACTTGTTGAGAACTCCACTGTACCCTCACCTCCGCCTCTGCGTGGAAGCATTCTTAGTTGTTCAGTTCCCGGAAAGACCTTTCTTCTTTTAGTAAGCGCTACGCCCAGTGTGGGGCTTGAACTTACGACCCTGATATCAAGAGTTGTGGGCTCTTCTACTAGGCATTTATCCAAGGGATACAGGTGTGCTGTTTCGAAGGGGCACATGCACCCCCATGTTTATAGCAGCACTATCGACCATAGCCAAAGTATGGAAAGAGCCCAAATGTCCATCGACGGATGATGGATAAAGAAGATGTGGTATATCTATACAATAGAGTGTTACTCCGCAATCAAAAAGAAGGAAATCTTGCCATTTGCAGCTACGTGGATGGAACTGGAGGGTATTATGCTAAGTGAAATTAGTCAGAGAAAGACAAAAATCATAGGACTTCACTCATGAGGACTTTAAGAGACAGAACAGACGAACATAAGGGAAGGGAAACAAAAAATAATATAAAGACAGGGAGGGGGACAAGACACGAGAGACTCTTAAATATGGAGAACAAACTGAGGGTTACGGCAGGGGTTGTGGGAGGGGGGATGGGCTAAATGGGGGAGGGGCACTAAGGAATCTACTCCTGAAATCCTTGTTGCCCTAGACGCTAACTAACTTAGATGTAAATTAAAAGATAAATGAGTTAATCTGAAATCTGGAAAAAACAAAAACAAAAAAGAATTACGTGCTCTTGCCGACTGAGTCAAGACCGTTCAGAACTTCTGTACAAGAGAAAGTGGTAGTTCACCCTGAGGGGGGGAATCACTCCACCAACACTCTGGAAAAATATTACCGTGCTACCTAAAGGAGGTGTATTTTTCTGCGTGTAATACCTTTCTGAAAAATTAAAAGCATGATCTCCACCCAGGTGAGAAAAAGGGGGGAAGGTTAATTGTGAATCCGTTTCAATCCCTTCTGAAGCGTCTGAGGAAGAGAGCAGTGGGCTTGGTACTACTGTGTTCTTTCGAATGGGCCGCAACTCTGCTTTCTGTTGGAAATCTGCATTAAAACCGGTGGTTACTACCACCGGTACATTTTAGGCTGCTAGGATTTGCAGAAAGAGAGCCACACATGGTATGAGGAAGGTTGGCAGGTGAGGTAGGTAAATACACATGCCTTAGTATCACACCGTTTACGAAAGGAGACGAAATACACGTTCGGATCCCTTGAAGGCCTCCGGTGACTCTCCGGCCCCAGGCCCCTTCCCGGGGGGGGGGGGGGCTTCCGAACTCGTCCTCATCTGTGTCCCCCTGCTCCTTCCTTCTGCCGCCCTCTGGGGCAGGTCCGACAAGCCCCCGCTTGTCTCTAAGGTCACTCCCTATCCCAGCCTTGTGTCCCTTGATTTCTGAAACATTGGACACAACTGCCTGCCCCTTCCTGGCACGTTCCCTCCGGAGCCCCCGCTTCTTGGGGCCTGTTTGCTCCTACCCCTGGCTGCAAGTGTCAGGGGACCCGGAATCCCCAGGTGTCTCCATTCACCACATAACCGTATCCAATTCTGTATTTTAAGTACTCCAGCGGTTTGCGATTCTCAGATTTCTATCTCCACCCCTAACGTTTTTCCAGTCGCATGTTTGGCAAATCCAAACTAAACAGAATGCTGTTGCCTTTCTCCGTTGTCCCGTCTCAGAAAGTGCCCGGGTGTCGTAGTTCCCGTGGGGACCAAGCCGCTTGCAGAGCTGTCTCGGGTCTTACTTCCTCCTGCTCCGTGATGGCACCGTCGTCCGCCTGAACCGTCACGTTTGCTGCCTGTGTGACCTTCCTTCTTCCTTCCCGAGCCTTCCGATTACTCTCCACACGGCAGTGAGGGGGAGCTGTGAGCTAACCAGATGGCATCACCCCCTTCTCATATCCTGCCATGGCTTCTACTTGACCCGACCTAGGAGGTCCCATACGATGCCCCCATCGCCCACCTGTGCTCTCCTCCTGCCGCTCCCTGCCCCCTCCCTGTCCATCCCACCCCGTCACACTGGACTTCTCCGTGTTTCCCAAACCGCTCGACCTTGTTCCTGCCTTAGGGCCCTTAAATGAGTCGCCTCCTCTTCTTTACGTGATTTTTTTTTTTTTAACATGTCTTCGCACGCTGACTCTTGTCCTCGGGGCCTTACCACATATGTCACTTGTCGCAGAGGCGCTTTCTGAGGACACGTTCTAATGTAGCCTGCTGGGTCTTTGTCATCACATTGCACGGCACTGTGGTCTTTATGCCCCCTCTCTCCTTCTGATGGTAGACGTTTCGTTCATGTGTGGTCCAACTTTCTCTTTCCTGATGGAAGCTCCATGAGATAGGCTTGTCTGCTTACTCCTCGTGGCATCCCTAGAGCCTAGAACAGTGCCTGCTCCTTAGTAGGGGCCATATCAATGGGTAGAGGAGAGGATAAATTAATGACGATTTCTTCAGCTGAAGTGGAATCCTAAATTGGATTAAACGTTGGACAGAAGGATGATCTTCACTGATGTTCAGCTTTTGTCAAAGAGACATTCAATTCCTAGCTTACCCATATTTATCCTCTTTCTCTCTCTGTCCCTCTCCTTATGTATGTGTACACACACATATCTGTGTATGTGTGTGTGTTTGTGATAATTTCCTGTTCTGTATTAAGGATGTAATATGTTGAGACCATTTTTCAATACATGTCCGGGTTATTTGTAAACTTAGAAGAATCGTAATATGTGAAATATGAACAGGTTAAAGGGGAGAAGGAAAGGTTGTAAGAAGGAAAAAAGGAAGTGCTTGCTTTTCAAAGGGCAAAGAATGAAATTTGTGTGCCTGATTACTGGTTCATTTCATCTCCCTTCTCTTTCTAAGAGATCTCCAGAAACCATGGGATTTCAAAGTCATGTTCTGGAGTTGGAAATTCTGAATGATATAATTAATTCTCTGCAGGAAATAAAAATGACTGATATACATAAATAGGAAAGAAATGTTCTTGGATTGGTGTTTCCAAAAGTTTTCCAAACCAGCCTTCACATCCTGGCCTAAGAACATATAATCAGAATTCCCATCCGCTGACTTGGGCCAGTCAGGGCAGAAACAATGGTGGTTTCTTACATCGCCAAAACATGTAGATGGTCTCGAGAATTTGGCAACATTAGTGGCAAAGGGAAATAATCCAAACACAATACATGTTGCAAAGCTATGGAGGAGAGAATTCTAGAACAGAGTATTTCACCATGATAAGGCCAGCCGAAAAAAACACAAAAATAATGATCAATAGCATAAAAAAAAAAAAAAAATCACAGTTATATTCGGGGCAGGATCCTTCTGCCGGAATGGAACTGTCACTTTTTCCATAGCAGACAGAAGTACTGGGTGAGTAAGTAAAAATTAACAATAGATGGAAAAACCTGTATTTTCCTTCCTTAAATTTCCCTTATAATTCGGGGGTTAGTCTTTATGGCAAAGTACTATTCTTAACAAATGGTTCATTCGGAAACTTTGAAGTTAGAATTGGAAATAAATTCTAGTTAAAAAATAAAAGATAAGAGACCTCTCTTCACGTCTTCTCTGCAAACACCATTGTAAGTAGAGAAGTATTATTTCCCAGGAAAACATAACTTATTCTGCAGCTCGATCGCCCACATGGGTATTTGGTATTTGATGCCTGGGAGCAGACAGGTAATAGCTCCAAAAGCTACCTGGAGTGCAGTTGATTGTACTAAATCTCATTTTTGCCTTCCAAATGATGTTATCTACTCATTTTGGGGAACTCATTTTTTTTTTTTTTTTTTTTTTTGTGGACATTGTCACCAGTTAGGTGTATTCGTATATAGCTTTCAGGCTTGTGGAACATACAAGGAAAGAGGTTTTAAACCAAAGCCTTTAATTATATTTCCAACTTTGGGGAAAACAGCAGCCGGGGAAGCAGCAGGCAAGGGGAAGTCTTGGTTAAGAACCGTGGTGTTACGGGTGCCTGTGTGGCTCAGTCAGTTACGTGTCCGACTTGGACGCGGGTCATTATCACGGCTCGAGAGTTCGAGCCCCGCGTCGGGCTCTGTGCTGACAGCTCGGAGCCTGGAGCCTGCTTCGGATTCAGTGTCTCCCTCTCTCTCTGCCCCTCCCTTGCTCGCCACTCTCTTCTCTCTCTCAAAATAAATAAATGTTAAAAAAATTAAGGTGTTACAGCAACCTGCTTGACCTTCCGCCCTTGCCTTTCCTAGGATGAATTAAACTTGTGGACTCAGAGCACACACCTGTTTTACAAGGGAAAGCACCTTGGGTCAGTGGGTGTGCGTGACCTAGATGTGTTGTGCCCACTTTGACTCTGTCCCAAGGATACCAGTGATGGGAGTTCTGTTTATCTTCCCTTCATCTGGCCTCTGCCTCGGACCTTGGCACCTCTGTGTTAGCTGGGACCCCGTTGCAGTGATATTCCTTTGTTACTCCAGTCTCTTCTCAGCCCAGAGTCATTGTTCTCCTTGCCTGGGTCCCTTCCCCAAATGCCTGTTAGTTGGATGGCCTTCAGGTCTCATTCACCCTAACGTCTTCAACATTACGTCCATCAGATCTTGGTTAGGGTGATAGGTTTTCCTAAGTTACATACGGTAATGTCTACAGCCAACAGAGAGAGCCAGGAGGGTTTGATAGGAGCCAGTGTCAGAAAGTTCCTCCTAAATGTTTTTTTCTATGTATTTTGGTGATTCTCAAATAACTGCTGTGAACAAGTAGGATGCTTATAATAAATTAAAATGCCAGTGTCTGTTTTGGAGGTATATTGTATTTTCTGTCTCCCCAAACCATGGCACAAGCTTACCATCATAGTCTAGAGCTGTGCTCATTTTGCCGAACTTCCCTTTCACAGATGGAGATATTGAAACAGTTATTGATCACGAAATACTGAGCATTCGGTGCTCCCTCTCCACTGTGTGGAAATACATCTTTTCAAAGAATCACAGCCAATTGTTCAAAACAAATTTATGATCATTTTCTTGGTAACACAAAAGAAACAATACTGGTAAGTTTTCTAGGTGAAAGAGGGAAATTCTGTAAGTCAATTTAATCTTTTTGTTTGTTTGTGCTTTTGGTAAGGTTCACAGACTGTTTATTTCTTATGAAATGGATACTCTGTTATTCCCATCATGGCTAATTTTATGTGTCCACTTGACTGGGCTAAGGGATGCTCAGACAGTGGGTAAAAACATTCTTTTTAAATGTGTGAGGGAATTTCTTTTTTTTTAATTTTTTTAAAATGTTTTATTTATTTTTGAGAGAGAGAGGGAGGGAGAGAGAGAGACTGCATGTGAGCAGGGGACGGGCAGAGAGAGAGGGAGACAAAGAATCCAAAGCAGGCCCCAGGCTCTGAGCTGTCAGCACAGAGCCCGAAGTGGGGCTCAAACCCATGAACCATGAGATCATGACCTGAGCCAAAGTCAAATGTCTGACTGAGCCACCCAGGTGCCCCTGTGAGGGAATTTCTGGAAGAGAGAAGCACCTGAATCAGCAGTCTGGTAAAGAAGATGGCCCTCCCCGGTGTGGGTGGGCCTCCATCCAGTTAGTTGAGGGCCTGAATAGAACAAAAAGGCAAATTTGGTTTTGCTGACGCCGAACTTGACATCTGTCTTCTCCTTAGACAGCGGTGTTCCTAGTGCTTACGCCTTTGGAATCAGATTGAATTACACCTCTGACTTTCTTGGCTCCAGCTTACAGAGGAAGGTCATGAGCCTTCTTGGCTTCCATAATTATGTTTAGCAAATTCCTGTAATAAATTTCTCTTTCTGTTTATATATTATATATACATATGGATGTTATATAATATATATATGTGTTATATACTATATATGTCTGTTATATAATTACGTAACACATGCTTATGTTTTTATAACACATAATGTGTTATATATTTGTAATATAATTCAGCCCCCTCCATTTTTATTTCTCTTTTTTTAATCTTTTTTTTTTAATTTCTTTTTTTTTATTTTTTTTATTTTTTTTGTTTGCTTTTTTTATTTTTTTTTATTTTTTTTTTATATATATGAAATTTATTGACAAATTGGTTTCCATACAACACCCAGTGCTCATCCCAAAAGGTGCCCTCCTCAATACCCATCACCCACCCTCCCCTCCCTCCCACCCCCCATCAACCCTCAGTTTGTTCTCAGTTTTAACAGTCTCTTATGCTTTGGCTCTCTCCCACTCTAACGTCCTTTTTTTTTTTTTTTTTTTTTCCTTCCCCTCCCCCATGGGTTCCTGTTAAGTTTCTCAGGATCCACATAAGAGTGAAACCATATGGTATCTGTCTTTCTCTGTATGGCTTATTTCACTTAGCATTACACTCTCCAGTTCCATCCACGTTGCTACAAAGGGTCATATTTCATTTTTTCTCATTGCCACATAGTATTCCATTGTGTATATAAACCACAATTTCTTTATCCATTCATCAGTTGATGGACATTTAGGCTCTTTCCATAATTTGGCTATTGTTGAGAGTGCTGCTATGAACATTGGGGTACAAGTGCCCCTATGCATCAGTACTCCTGTATCCCTTGGATAAATTCCTAGCAATGCTATTGCTGGGTCATAGGGTAGGTCTATTTTTAATTTTCTGAGGAACCTCCACACTGCTTTCCAGAGCGGCTGCACCAATTTGCATTCCCACCAACAGTGCAAGAGGGTTCCCGTTTCTCCACATCCTCTCCAGCATCTATAGTCTCCTGATTTGTTCATTTTGGCCACTCTGACTGGCGTGAGGTGATACCTGAGTGTGGTTTTGATTTGTATTTCCCTGATAAGGAGCGACGCTGAACATCTTTTCATGTGCCTGAATCTTTTTTTTTTAAAGTTTATTCATTTTTTGAGAGACAGAGAGAGACAGAACATGGGTGGGAAAGGGGCAGAGAGAGGGGGACACAGAATCCGAAGCAGGCTCCAGGCTCTGAGCTGTCAGCACAGAGCCCGGCGCGGGGCTCGAACTCACGAACTGCGAGATCATGACCTGAGCAGAAGTCGGACGCTCAACGGACTGAGCCACTCAGGCGCCCCTTTATTTCTCTTTTCTTACGAGGAGACTCCGTGTTTTGGTGGTGGGGGACACCCCTCTAACCACATGTACTTTTTTCTGTTGCACTTCAAAATGTATACAAAGCCGTCGATAAGGTCATAAAATGGAGTCCGTCCTTGCTAACCCAATCTAATGGCACCATCCACCAGGTGAGGGATGTCTTGTAAAAACCAGGTGAGCTCTTGTTTCCTTAGAAGCAAGGAGTCAGTGCCCTTTAGGTAAGGTCCCCGAAGCGTAACAAGGATTGCTTTATCCAAATAAAACCAGTGTATGAAAATAAGTGTGGGTGGCTCATATAGGTAGAACGTACCTCTATGTTTTAAAAAGACTTCTTTTTATTTCTTCTAGGCTGTAGTAAGAAATAAAATGATGCTGACATTCACAAGTCACTTACGTAGCTTTAAAGTTAAATTATTATTTTGAGGGACTCTTCTCCGAGAACCGTATCTGTAGTCAGTTGAGTGCATTCTAGGCAAGGAACTCTAATAAGAGAGATCAACAACACCTAAGTCTATTTTAACTACCTGCTCAGATAAACAGGGCAGGGGGCACACACGTGCACACCACACACACCACACACACCACACAAACTGGTAAAACTTGGGACTTTGAGGTAAATGAAGGGAAGCTTGAGCGCCATATTGAGACACATCAATTTTCTTGTCACTAAGGGTAATAAACAGAAGTTTTAAAATAGGAGAAATGAGATAACAGATCTTTGGTGGTTGTGGTGTAAGGGTTTACTAAGATGTGAGACTGAAAGTTTGGAGGCATTTGTGTAGTTATTTTCGCAGGAGATGGTGGAGACTTGAACTGCAGAAACGGCAATGGGAATAAGAATGACAATGAACTGATGGACAGTCCATGGGACTGATAGTGTGTTGTGTTAGGATTTCGGTCAAAAAGAAGAAGTAAATGATCACACCATGTCTATCTTGGTAACTCTGTAGTTGGTGCATTGTTAAAACAGACTGGAAAGGAAAATTGGCCTGTGTGGAATACCCATTGGGTATTATCTAGTGGGCAGATGAACATACGGTGTGGACTTGAGGACAGCCACTAGTGCTAACGATGGAGGTGATTCTCAGAGCCTTAGAAGTTGATGAGAATGTTCAGGGAAGGTTGAGAAGGGGAAGGGAGAACATTGGGAAAGGCATGCCTTTAAGCAGGAGATATAAGACAACGGAAGAGTCGGAAGAAAGATGGGGGAGACAAGGGGAAATCAGAAAGCCGGCAGTCAAGGGCAATTAAGTACAAGGGTTTGAAGAGGGTGAAAGGGGTTACAATTTAAAATAAATAAAAAATCGTAGAGGATGATAACCAAAGAGAAGATGTTGAACTGATGGTTGGGGTATTGATGGAGACCTCTTGTGAAGGAAGGCACAGTGCCATGGTAGGGACTGAGGGGTGGGTGCAAGGCAAGGAAAGAGGCCAGGGAGATCCGGTCCACTCTTTAAAACAGGCTGGAGAGAAGGAAGAGTCAGGGCAGTGGATTGACAATAAAACTGAATTTTTCATTTATAAATGGGAGTAATTACATCCACATTGAAGGAGTTTTGTGAAGCTTACCTAAGGTTAGGTAAACACATAATATGGTGCCCACTGTGAAGTAAGTTGTAAATTTCTGTCTTTGTTAGTTTTCTGGTTTTTTTTCGATTTTCACTGGTAGTTATTAATAAAACTAACAGTGAGTTAAAAAATTGATCATGCTGTGTAAAAGGAAGCAGAGGAAATCACTGCGGATACTAAGGGACTGGGGACGTCTGTTGGGGTGAAGGGCTCATTGGGGAAGTGAGAAGGAGTTGAAAAAGATAGCCACTGAACTGGTGTTATGCTTCACAACATTTCTGACCCCAACTGTGTGGGTTTTCCACACCAAGAATTCTCTAGCTGTCGGGACACCATCTGGGGGGTGCTATAATTCAGTTCCATCCTGACATTAATTACCGGGACTTAGCTCAGACCTCACGGGGTAAGGACTCAGTCCCATACGACTGCTCCCCATTTGAGATGCCAGTCGCCAAGTACTGGGTGCCCAAACGCTTCCGTCCAACATGGCTGCTTGTTGGGTACTCTCAAAACATGCCCTCTGCCAGCTTCCTGAATTTGCCTGAATGGCTGTCAGAACTCCAAAAAGCACTTTACTTACTATTGCTGGTTTTTGTTTTTTTTTTTTAATTTTTTTTTTTCAACGTTTATTTATTTTTGGGACAGAGAGAGACAGAGCATGAACGGGGGAGGGGCAGAGAGAGAGGGAGACACAGAATCGGAAACAGGCTCCAGGCTCTGAGCCGTCAGCCCAGAGCCCGACGCGGGGCTCGAACTCACGGACCGCGAGATCGTGACCTGGCTGAAGTCGGACGCTTAACCGACTGCGCCACCCAGGCGCCCCACTATTGCTGGTTTATTACACATGGATGCAGCTCAGGAGCAGCCCAGTGGAGGAGACGCCCAGGTCAAGGTGCACCACCCTCCAGTACCTCGAGGTGCTCACCAGCCTGGAAGCTCTCTGAATCTCCGCCTTCGGGGGGTTTTACGGAGATTTCATCACACAGGCGGGGCCGATTAAATCACAGCCCACTGGTGACTGAACTCCGCAGCCAGTGGACCTTTCCCCAGTGGGTTGGAAAGGTCCAGGCCTGCAGTCATGATTTGGCCTTTCTGGCGATGAGCTCTCCTCTGAAATTACAAGGGGCGCCCAGCTCTCAGTCCTCTCATTAGTATGCGGAAGACACACATCGCCCAGCGATGCTGAGAGTGTTAGGATCAGCATGCCAGGAACTGGAGACAAAGACCAAATGCGTGTTTATCACAGTCGTTAATTTGGGAAGGAAAGAGTGTGTGTGTGTGTGTGTGTGTGTGTGGCATCATGTAGGGGTAGGTAGATTTGAATCAAACAAAATGGAGAAAGGCTTGTTTGCAAAGTTGAGGGACAAGCAAGCTAGCCGAACGTCTGAAGAGAGTCCTGTTTCTTTGACGAACCGCTCTTCTGCTTAAACCACAGGGTGAGGTTTATGTCTGTTGATTTGGGGTCGTGTAGCAGTTCAGTGGAGGCTGTGTGCTACAGCTGAAAACAGTTGTGCGTAGAAAGACGTAAATTACCCATGAAGTGCTTATGTCGCAGCAAATACAACGATCACAAGAGACGGCAGCTTGGAGGTCTCTAACGTGGTGTCCCTTTCATCCTGGAGAGTCTGAATGAAGCTGCAACGTTAACCCCTTAAGAACCACGGCTGACCTGGTTCGCCCTGGGCTCGCCTGTCCTCAGCGTCACGATTCTGACCCTGGCGGTGAGTGGCGGTTGTCTCTCGAGTCCCGGCATCACGCGGTGGCCTCCGTGGCCTCAGCTTGATGCCCTCGTGCATCACGCGTGCATGTGTGCGTGCTCGGCGTGTGCGCGCCGGGGCCGGCTCCACGGGCAGGCTGAGGGCCCCAAGGCGGACTTCTCGGGAGAACAGTGGAGCCCGGCACCACCGGCTTCGAGTGTTCAGGCAGAGGTGGGACTGGATCCGTGAGTTCTTAGGAGGACCCGCGGCACTTTCCTCGAGCCTTTCTCCTTGGCTAAGCATAGCAGCAGCTAAACTTGGATTTCTTTTTAATCACATCGGATTAAATAGGACACAGGCCTCAAGCTGGGAGAGCACTCTCCCACAGCTCACCTGCTCTCAGCAGGATGCGCTATTTCAAGAGCATCCTCAGGCCGACTTTGACGCCTTTTTGTGGACAGGCAGCTTGAAAGGACCACGTCAGTCTTCCAGTGCAGAAACCGTTTAGTAGAACTGGATCTGCTGAGGTTCTTTTTATGTAACCCTCAGCCTCGCGTCCGAACGAGGGAGTTCCCCAAAATAGCTCCGTCTGTGAGCCCCTCGCTGGTGCCTCTGCGAGAGTTTCCTGTAACAGAAAGGGCTGGCAGCTTGTTCCAGGATAGTGTGAGGTCTAAATAACGGTTTAAAGTAGACTTCGTATTGAGATAGCACATACCTTAACAAAGAAGAGTGCCTATATCAGCAAACCTGTGCATGGTGAAGTCTTTCCACGAGCCTTTTGGGAAGTCTGAAAACACGATTCATTCTAGAAAATAAATTTCTCCTCTATGGCAAATTATTTTATGGCTTCCTTCTTTCCTGAAGAACAAGCCTTCACTTTATAAATACCGTTAACTTAGCACCTTCCGTACTTAGAAGGATAAGTATGGGAGCATCACTCGACTTTCATATATCCTATCTCCCCATTGATATTTGAAGCGCATGAGAGTGTAATGCTTGTCAGCACAGAGAGAAGCTTTTAGTAACAATGGGGCTGATTCCTCCTCCAACAAGTTGAAGGGAACAGGGGTGGTTTGGAGACCAGCTGGCCAGTGGCTGGGATGAATGGATTTGGTGCAGAGAATTGTTCATTTCTGCCTTTTTTCATCTTTGCGGCCCACAGGCTGTGCCTGTCTGAATGACCCAGAGGGGGGCTATGACCCAGGGCATTGGGGCCCGTCCCCTTAAGTGATGGGGACTCTTTTCATGACCTTCTATCCCAGTCCCCCACAAGCCCATCTCTGCTTTCTTGACAATCCCTCCAGGCCTCTGTGCTTCCCCTAGGTTATTACGTCCTCCAACCTCCACACAGGCGTCTACACATCCCACTGTCCCACGTTACCAGCCCTGAGTTCTAGTCCCTTAAAACTCGAAAGCAGCAGGCAGGCGTCCGGCTATTAAGGTTTGCCACGACGGAAAAGGTCTTGATGTGGCTCATCGTGAGGGCGTTTGCTTTCTACCGGGAGGCCCGCTGTGGACGCAACGCCCGGCAGGCTGTGTCTCCGATAAAAACGTAAGTTGCTTTCAACACAAGCACCCTTTCCTGACTTCCTGTGTTATACCCAGAACACGGAAAACTTAATTTGACGATAGCCCTGTGTGCCACAGGGCACTATCATGACAGTTTTCGTAAAAGGAGGCTTTGGGTCAGAGCGGGTGAGTGACTTGTCCGAGGTCACACAGCATGGCCGTGACACTGACAACATAACCCGAATTCAGGTTCCCAAGCAGCAGGATATATTGAAAGACAGTGATTTGCTGAATCTACAGAGGCCCCGGGGTTATACCTCAGGGAGGTGTCACCACAGTTAGGAATTCCCTTACCTCCTGCTACAGATTGTTCGTCCCCCGGAAGGAGACTCCGTCACCAGGCATTACTGTCACACCCTTCTCGAACAGGAAGGAAAAACTAGGCCCACTGAAGAAAAAGAACAAAGGTTGTGCTGCTGTGTCACCGTGGTCAGAATCAGAAGACTTAACAAAGTGGGGACATTTAAGGAAACCATGAAGACAGAGAAAGCTTCCTTCCTTCCACCGTTTATACCCAGACCTTGCACGGGAAGCCTGGGACTCAGGAACACTGAGAAGCATCGATGGTGGCCGAGTGCCCCCTTGCTGGTGCCCAACTGCTCCCGTAATTAAGCCCAGATTCCCCCCATCACGCACAAGGCGCACCTCAACATGGCTGAACCTGCCTGTCCAGCCTCCCGCCGCCGCCCTCGGCACACAGCCTCCTGGAGCATCTGGCCTGGGCTACCTTGATTTTTGTTTTCTGTACGTTCGCTATTTTCAAGTATTTAGTATTATAATGTGAATTTCCAAGCTTCGATGCCTCTGATTGGAAATCACTCTTGACACTTTGTAGAAAGCACTCGCTTTTTAAAAAAATTTTCTTGTGACATTTATTTATTTTTGAGAGAAAGAGACAGAGTGGGAGCAGGGGAGGGGCAGAGGAGAGGCAGACACAGAATCCGAAGCAGGCTCCAGGCTCCGAGCAGTCAGCACAGAGCCCAAGGTGGGGCTCGAACCCACGTACCGCGGGATCATGACCTGAGCTGAAGTCGGACCCCTAACCGACTGAGCCACCCAGGAGCCCCGAAAGCACTCACTTTTTTAATTTTTTTTTCAAGGTTTTTTATTTATTTTGGGGACAGAGAGAGACAGAGCACGAACAGGGGAGGGGCAGAGAGAGAGGGAGACACAGAATCGGAAACAGGCTCCAGGCTCCGAGCCATCAGCCCAGAGCCCGACGCGGGGCTCGACACTCCCGGACCGCGAGATCGTGACCTGGCTGAAGTCGGACGCTGAACCGACTGAGCCACCCAGGAGCCCCGAAAGCACTCACTTTTTAATTTTTTTTTTCAAGGTTTTTATTTATTTTTGGGACAGAGAGAGACAGAGCACGAACGGGGGAGGGGCAGAGAGAGAGGGAGACACAGAATCGGAAACAGGCTCCAGGCTCCGAGCCATCAGCCCAGAGCCCGACGCGGGGCTCGAACTCCCGGACCGCGAGATCGTGACCTGGCTGAAGTTGGACCCCTAACCGACTGCGCCACCCAGGCGCCCCAAGCACTCACTTTTTAAGATCCTCATGAGTCCTGGTTCAGCACTGTCCTGTGCGTCCTGGGCTGGCTGAGGGGTCCCCGGCAGCTGGTGTATCCTTTCTCTCACTGATGAGGGTTCCTGCCACACATTTACAGAGCATCTCTTAATGCACCGTGGGCTGTACTCAGTTTATCCCATTTAATTTTATGTGATAACGTCCCGGGGGCACATTGTTATCCCTACTTTATAATTCTGAAATTAGATTCGGCGGCGGGGGGGGGGGGGGGGGATGCTTAATATCCTTATGGTGACAAAACCAGTGGTTCCAGAACCAGGCTTCAAATCCAGCAGGTTCTGCTTCTACAATCCATGAACATAGTGAACGATAGTCCCCAACACACATGTCATCCAGGGTAGCTAACTCCACAGGTATAATGCTAGCAGAACACCTGCTCGTATATGCTTAAGGTAACCGAGGGAAATTCAGGATCTGTTTGGCCTCTTTTCCCGATTAGAACCTTCCCGTCTAGGCTGTCATGTGGCCAGACTGAGAGCAGGGGGGGCCAGCTGGAGCCACAGCTCCCAGCCAGCAGCCTCACATCCTCTGGGAATGTATCAGGTGTGCAGACTTCCAGCGCCACCCCGGGACCACACGGTCAGAACCGTGTGAGCGAGGCCCCTAAGTCTGTTTCAGCGGGGCTCCCAGTGAACTCTAATACCTGCTCAAGTCTGCGAGCCGCTGAGCCGGGGAAGGGAAGCAGAGGTAAAGTGCGTGCAAAGCGTCCCCCTTTCGTAATCGAGAGCTCAGCAGGTGTGCGTCTTGGACGGTGGTTCCCAGACTTGGCCGCACGTTGTCGTCGAAGACCCGAGCGCCTGGGGAAGTTGCCCCGCCCGGCACTGGGGGTACTCTACCGTCGGAAGCCAGTGGTCTGGAGAAGGCACACAGCGCTCCACGTTTCATCAGAGGCAGCAGGGTGCCCAGAAATCACCAGGGTTACTGAGTGCAGCAGGTTGGTCTGCCTTTGGGGGGCGGTGCCAGGACGCCTTAGCAGGTTTGTAGAACCGTTGAACCCAGATCAGTCTCCTCTCCTGTGTCCCAGGGTCTCACGCAGGGTCTTTTGCTGCGTTGTGCCTGCACGATAAAGATTCTTCTCTTGTGTACGTTGTACTGATCCAGGAGGGGATCCAGAAGGGACTCTTGTTCCGTGGGAGGAGGAAGTCCGCACGGATAAAGCGCATAGTGAGGTAGCAGACTTAGGGAACGGGGCGGAAGTTGACAAGACCGTAGGGAGAGACAAGGCGCAGACAGGGGACGCATTCGGCCTTCTTCCAGGACTGGGGAGCCAGGCGCGCCCCGGGTTGGCCCCGCGGGGTGGAGCCCCTGGGGGAGGAGCGGGCAGGGGAGAAGGTCACACAAGGGAAAGGGTGCCTGGCCGTCCCCGGCCCTGCTCACCCTCTCGCTGGGGGGCCGGAGCCCCGGAGGGTGTGCGGCAGACAGAGGGGGCAACCGGCCGCCCTGAGCCTGCAGATGTGTTCTCCTCTGGTGGACCTTTGTGGTCACCCTCTGGGTGAGGCGGCTTCTGTGAAACGTGCTGGTGTCCACTCCCCTGGCTGGGCCTGGCCGAGCAGCTCAGGAGGCCGAAGGGGGAGCGGCGAGCAGCCGGCCCGCCTGCCTGACCATCCGTCCCGGTTCTAGGGCTCAGCTGGCCTCCAGCGAAGCCTGGCCTGCCAGACACCCCTCTCCCCGTCTCTGGCCAGGGCCCTAACCGGTGGTACAGGACTGTTAGACTAGATCAGGGCAAGGAACCTTCTCCAGGTTTAGTTTTTTAAAATCTGCATCGTGCCTGTGATACGCAGCCATTTCTGTTGGGCACTGGGCCGGTTGGACTGATTGGCCATTCAGCTTGCAAGGTAGGTGCTAGCTTTGCCTCTGACACTTTCTCATAAAGTGATTCTACTAGAATTCGGGGGGGGGGGGGGCTTCAGTCCTATAAGTAACATTGGGTTTCATTAAACTTATATACTTGTAGGGTTATACATTCTTATCTTTAAATGTATATTCATTTTTGAGACAGAGAGAGAGAAGGCGTGTGAGCGTACGGGGGGAGGGGCAGAGAGAGAGGGGGAGAGAGAATCCCAAGCAGGCTCTGCACTGACAACTCAAAGCCTGATGCGGGGATTGATCCCACAGACCGCAAGGTCATGACCGGAGGTGAAATCAAGAGTTGGGTGTTTGACCGTCTGAGCCACCCGGGCGCCCCATGGCTTGTGAATTCTTAAGAAGGACACAGGTGGGCAGTAATAATAACTGGATATCGACTACTGTGTGCCTAGGGTTTGACATAATTCATTTCTCATACAAACCCTAGGTGGCGTAGAGGAAGTCGTTAATTTGCTGAAGTCCACCACGTCAGCACATGCCGGTGACGGACACTTGGTCTGCTCGGGTGTGGTCTTTCCCTCATCCTTCTGCTAATGCCATCTCTTAATTTGGGGAGTCGCCTCTGTCAGCGCTGGGGGGCTTCCGAGTGAAGCCGCCACCCGCCCATGGGCGGGCGCTTCCCGACCGGCTGGCCGGTTCTGTGTCCCTACGGGACATAATGGTTGGCCCAAAGATGACCCTATGTGGGCGTGCCAAAGCCCTCCCTGGGACTGTAGAAGTGGCCACTGGACAGGTCTGTGCTCTCCCTCTGGTGGAGTCACCAGGCTGTGCCACGGTCCCCACCCCAGGCCTGCAGGAAACCACCTTCTTCTGCCACAGGGACAAAGAGGAGGTAGGAGGAGCCTGAGATACCTTATTCCCCAAATAGCCAGGCTTTCCCAGCCACCGAGGAATCAAATCCCTTTTCGGGTCAAGGTAGTGTGGGTTGGATTGCTAACACTTCCAGTCAGCGTCCTGGCCAGACCTGGGTGGAGTTGGGATGTGACCTTCTTGTCTTTGTCCTTAAGCACAGCTCTAGGTGAGAGGAGGAAGCAGGAGTGAGAGCTGTCGTCGTGGGGTTTGTGCCCGTGGGACCCAGTGTCCGCAGCCAGCACATCCGGTGGGCACAGCACTGCCTGTCCTGGGCCTTTGGGGAGGGAGGACAGTGGCTCAGCTGCCATCTGGCCTGCAGGACTGGTAGCCACAAGGGGACAGCTTTCCACGTGTTAGGTGGTTGTAGGTCAGCCCCATTCTACCATCCCAGCCCCAGGTCAAAATCGTCTTAAGTTCTCTCTTTTTTCTGTCTTTTTAAGTTTAAATTCTAGTTAACACACAGTGCAGTATTGGCTTCAGAAGCAGAATTCGGTGGTTTCGTCACTTACGTGCGACATCCAGTGCTCATCACAAGTGCCCTTCCTTGTACCATCACCCGTCTAGCCCATCCCCCCCCCCACCTCCCTCCATCAACCGTCAACCCTTAGTTTGTTCTCTATCATTAAGGGCCTCTTGTGGGGCGCCTGTGGCTCCGTTGGTTAAGAATACAACTCTTGATTTCTGCTCAGGTCATGATCTCACAGTTTGTGGGCCTGAGCCCCACATCGGGCTTCCCCTGTTGGGATTCTCTCTCCTCTCTTTCGGCCCGCCCCCACTCTCTTTCTCAAAATAAATGAATAAACTTTTTAAAAAAGTCTCTTGTGGTTTGTTTCTCCTCTTCTCTTCCCCCCCTTCCTAAATGTTTCACCTGTTTTGTTTCTTAACTTCCACATATGAGTGAAATCATGTGATATTTGTCTTTCTCTGTCCGACTTATTTCGCTTAGTATAATACCCTCCAGTTCCGTCCATGTTGTTGCAAATGGCAAGATTTCGTTCTTTTTGATTGCTGAGTAGTATTCCACTGTATGTATAAACCACATCTTCTTTATCCATTCATCTGTCAGTGGACATCTGGGCTGTCTCCATAATTTGGCTATTGTTGATAGCAATAAACACTCGGGTGCACATACCCCTTCACATCTGTAGTTTTGTATCCTTTGGGGAAATGCCTATAGTGCAATAGTAGGGTGGTTCTATTTTTTGAGGAACCCAAGTTTTCTAATAGAAGGTATAAATATACCTCCTGTCATTATGTAAGAGTCTTTTTTTTTTTTTTTTCATTCACCAAGACTAAGGATTTGCCTGCAGTTACTATGGTACCTCACCAAACATGCATGTAGGCGTGCACACCGTGAGCCACATGTGCACGCACTCTTACCTTTATAACAATAGAAGCAGATTAAAATGAAACAATTTGAGATTGGGAAGAAATAAGAGCATGGCATGTCCTGGCTCTGAAGAGTCCCTCAGGCTCTGAAGTCTGTCCGTGGGTGGGGGAGATAGGAAACAAGGAAAAAACTGATGTTGGTCCTTAGCCTTGTTTGAATGGGAGCCACAGATGCATTGTGGAAACTCCCCTCCTCTGCTGCTCCCTTCCAGGCAGGTGGTGGGTTTGTTTCCTCTCACTCCTGAGTCAAGATCAAGCAGTCGTGGGGCGCCTGGGTGGCGCAGTCGGTTAAGCGTCCGACTTCAGCCAGGTCACGATCTCGCGGTCCGTGAGTTCGAGCCCCGCGTCAGGCTCTGGGCTGATGGCTCGGAGCCTGGAGCCTGTTTCCGATGCTGTGTCTTCCCTCTCTCTCTCTCTGCCCCTCCCCCGTTCATGCTCTGTCTCTCTCTGTCCCAAAAATAAATAAACGTTGAAAAAAAAAAAAATAAAAAAAAAAAAATAAATAAAAAAAAAATAAAAAAAAGATCAAGCAGTCGTTCCCAAACTTTTGCACATACCTGGATCATCTGGGGAGTGTATTCAAATGCAGATTTCTTTCTTTTAATAAGCTCTGAACCCGATGTGGGACTTGAAACTCATGACCTCACGATCCAGAGTCATTAGCTCCACCGACTGAGCCAGCCGAGCACCCAAAACGAAGATTCTTTTTTTTTTTTTAATTTTTTTTTTAACGTTTATTTATTTTGAGACAGAGAGAGACAGAGCATGAACAGGGGAGGGGCAGAGAGAGAGGGAGACACAGAATCTGAAACAGGCTCCAGGCTCTGAGCTGTCAGCACAGAGCCGACGCGGGGCTCGAACCTCGCGGACCGCGAGATCGTGACCTGAGCCGAAGTCCGATGCTTAACGGACCGAGCCACCCAGGCGCCCCAAAACGAAGATTTCTGATAGAGCATGTCTGGTGTCTGGGATGGGAGCCAGGATTTATCTGCCTTAACAAGCCCCTTCAGAGATTAATTAGGTTGTGTGTGACCCTTTGCATAGTTTAAAGACCCAGGCCACAGGGATTATCTGGATGTTTTGCTCCCTTCCGATGCTGCATTTGGCACTTCCTCATCTCAAGGAAAGGTTGAATGTCTCCGGTTAACCCCAGGCTTTTCCCTTCTTACACTTGTATTTTCATGGTTAACTCTTCCCCATCACATTAATTTCTGAATTTCATATCTCCCCAACCTTGTTTCCTATTTTTTGTAAGTTTGTTTGTTCATTTTGAGAAAGGGAGAGAGAGAGAGAGAGAGCGCGTGCGAGCGTGTGCACAAGTTGGGGAGGGGCAGAGAGGGAGAGAGAGAGAATCCCAGGCAGGGCTCCACACTGTAAGTGCAAGGAGGGCTGAACCCACAAACTGTAAGATCATGACCTGAGCCGACGTCGGACGCTTAACCAACTGAGCCACCCAGGTGCCCCGATTTTGTCTCCTATTTTTAAACTTGGAAAAAATTTACTACTAGGGGACAGCTGATGAGTCACAAGGTGGGCTAAATGTTCTGGCATTACCTCCCTCACTGGGCTTATTAATATGCTTGGAAGTCTTGGCAGTGAAGACTGAGGTGGCCTATGGGGTTCTGTCTGTGTAACTAGGTGTTAATGACTTTGCTTCCTATTGGCATCAGCAGATGCTCGCTCTAATATGAAGTAATGAAGAAGAAGCATTCCTGGTTATTATTGAGAATTGTGTTTAACTCTGGAAGAACCGATCAATAAACAATTGATAAAGAGAAATGACCTTCCCAAATCGCATCCTACGATTACTTTCTTTCACCAGGATCAAATGTATGTCTTAGTTTGTTGTCAGAAGATAAGGGCAAGGTTTTTTTTTTTTTTTTTTTTTTTTTTTTTTCCTGTATCATTTCCCTCGTTGATATTAGGAAAGCTCTCTTGTAATCTGCTCGCCAAACCTTGCTTTATGGCTGGCATAGTTGATCTATATTTCCCTATTTCACATTGGTTTCTATCCAAGAGTATGTGTTAGCAGGAAATGGCTTTTGCAGATGCAAAGTGTGCAGCTATAGGAGCCAGAATTCTCTGGAGATTCCTAGTATTTGTCTACACCCACAAAAATGTCTGAGTTAGAGAGCTGCATCTCTGGTTCTCACTAGACTGTGCTTTGAGGCCCAAGTGCTGCCTGGAGTCTGTCCTGTTTTCAGGGACTCGCTGGCATCTAGCACAATGTCCAGCAAATAGTTGATATAACTGCATGTTTATTAAGTAGGTAAGTCTTAACTGCATTTATAATATGAATATGGGCATCACACTCAGGGCAAAGGGAAAATCTTACTGTCTTCCAGAGACAAAACAAACAGGTCAACATAAAGCAACAAAGGTGGAAAATATTCAGAGTTCTCAACCAAAACAGTGGAAGCTGAATGATACAAATACCTTTCAAGTCCCAAAGGAAAGTGACCTTGAACCGGGAATTTTATACCCAGCCCAAGAATTTTTAAGAATGAGATTAAATAAATATGTATTTGTGTTTAAATAGGCAAATACTCAGTATTTGCCTTCAGGAATCCTCTCTGAAGAAGTACTGACGAATATACTACCCCAAAGGGGAAGGAGGCATAGACCAAAAACAGGGGTTCCAGTTCATCAGAGAGGTAAGCTCCCGGGATGCTGGTGAGGGAACCAGGGTGTGACCAGGCATAGAGCATGGCCAGTGTGTACTGAGGCAGGGCAGAGGGCTCCAGGAGGTGTCTTCAAAAAGACAAAACTGGTGAGATACCTGATCCATCTGATGCAATAGGGAGATTTGGACAATGAGCAGAGTGTTTGGGGTTAAATCTGTGGGAAGTATAGACAGCTAAGCGTTGAAAAAAAAGAGATAATTACTAATTATGAAAAACAAGGACAATAAAATGTCCAGGAAAATAAAAGTCCTCATATTATACAACTTGCCTCACCCCTGGATAGTGGTCACATAATTACCACAGCAACAGAGTATTGATAAAACCAAAATTCACTATATTAGGAAGAAGGAGGACAGGTAGGGTGTGTTTAGATGGTCGAACAGTGTGGTGAAAGACAGCTAAGCCCTGTTTTCCCGGAGTGGCTACTTAGATCCTGCCTAATTCTAAAAAACTGGAGAAGTAACAATATAATAAACACACAAAATAATCAGCCAAACGACACTGAGATTGGTTGCTCCGAGAAACAGGGAGGATGTTGGGGGCTACTGTTCTTTTCCTAATAATCTCTGTAGAAATCTTTACAGTACTAAGATCTAAAGGCTGTTGTTTAAAAATGTATAAATAAAAACCAAACCAGCAAAACACTTGCATCATATGGACAACTTTTAAGACTGGCACACAATTAAATTTTCTTAAATGTTTATTTATTCTTGAGAGAGAGAGAGAGAGAGCGAGCATGAGCCAGAGGAGGGGCAGAGAGAGGGGGAGACACAGAACCCGAAGCAGGCTCCAGGCTGCGAGCCGTCAGCACAGAGCCCGATGTGAACCAATGAGATCCCGACCTGAGCCGAAGTCGGACGCTCAATCCGACTGAGCCACCCGGGCGCCCCAAGACTGCACACAATCATAGGAGCCCCTTCGGGGTTCATGTGTGGGGAGCTATGGCTCCCTCTGTAGCCCCTGGGCATACCCTCCAGAATGGTCTGGCCTCTCTTCAGAAGGTGGTACATGAACAATTGGGAATAAACTCATCATATGTCCAGCTGGGCAGGCGTGATGTTTTTGACTCTTCTGCTACCACCGTTGAGCCTGGGGACATTTTGACATGACTTAAAAAAGACATCATTAAGCGCTCAGCTATTTTTATTCCAAGTAATGGGCTCAACAAACACCCTCTCCACTCCCCATGGGCTCAGCCCTTCCTAAGGCTCCCCGCATCTTATGTAAGGATGATTGTAGGGGGAAGGTCAGCGAGAGAAAAAAGGATCCGATTGTCTTACTGATAACGCGTTCTGTGTTGACATCTTGTAGTGCAGCGTGTGGACACCGCATGATTAGAAAGAGCTCTCTGAAAATGGATTACCAGCAAGCTGTAAAGCACGCGCAGGGAAGACGACACAGGGAAGTGTACCCGTCACAGAGGCGTGGTGCTTTTGGTGCTAAGACTCCATTCTGCCTTGTCAATCAAGAGCCCTTGGGAAGCAGAACAGAGTAAAGGAGAGCGTTCAGCTTTGGAGTCACATCGGTACCCAACTCCTTTAGCAACTTGCTCCGTGACAGATTCTCTGCCTTTCATTTTTCTCGTGTACAGAATAGAAATAACTGTTTTGTCGCAGGATTACTATCAAGGTAAAACGGAACTGCTGCAGCTAATTGCCGAGACCGACATCTTGTTCATCTTGGATGACTTCTAGAGAAGACGTTGCTCCGCACACCGCAGGTTGAAAATAAGAACCTGTCAAATGAACATGCGCTGAATCGATGAGCACAGAGCCGGGTGTGGGACGTGTGTGCCAGTCTCCGTCTCTTGGGTCTCCCTCAGCAGCCCCGCCCTCTTCCTTCTGGCCACAAAGAAACGGACAGCCCGAGACGTTAAATGGCGTGTTTGACTTGCTGGCGGAAATTGAATTTGGACTAAGGTTGCCAGATTTAGCAGAGAAATAACACAGGATGTCCAGTTAAACTTCAACGTCAGGTAAACAAGCCGTAATGAATACCTGAGACATAACACTAAAAAAAAAAAAAAAAAAAAAAAAATGGTGTCTACCGGCAACTCAGCTTTAACTGGGCATCCTGTGTTTTATGTGGCAGCTCTCACTTGCATCAAAACCCTCGTCTTAGAGTCCAGCACCCCTTCTCTGCTTGTCCAGGGAAGCAAAGCAGTGCGATGTCAGAGCAGCGGGAGCTGGCCAGGCTGCGAGACTGCGCGTGTGCGCGCTCCGTGAGCGTAGCGGTGTGATCGCAAGACCCGGTGCACACGTAGCGGTGTGATCAAGCGCCCTGTGCCTGTGCCTGTGCCGAGGCTCGCAGCACTGCCGATTGTCCCTTGAAACCCAAGGGACGCGTGGCACAGCCCCGCCGGCTGGGAAGACGTGGGTCTGGATAGCAGGAGCACTTGACGCACTCTGAAAAATACGCAGCTGGTTGCTCCGCCCCCGGCTGCTTGGCGGCCCGCCTGCCGCGCTCTCGGGTGTCGTGAAAAACAAAGCTCGAGACATGTCCCGCGTCACTGCTGCTTCCCCTTCGCTCTGGGGCCCCTTTGACCGGGGTTCTTTGCGTCACACATCTCGTCGTTAGTCTGGATTACTCATGGGGAGCACCGCAGCCTCCGTGGACGGCATTCTGCAGCCCAGGCAGGGAGGCCGGGTTTTCCCTTTGCTGTTCAGTTCACTGCTTATTCCGGGGGGGGGGGGGGGGGGGGGGGGGCACCAGGCTGAGAGTGTCGTTGCTTGGGGTGGCCTCAGACTCCGTGAAACTCAGTGGGAGACCGCAGAAGACATCTCTTGTCCTTCCCCAGGGACACATACCTTCCATAGATTCAAACCAGCAGAGGCGCAGTAATATGCTACGAGCCCTTTTCACAATCCCCTATGAAATGACCGGACTTGGTGCCCAGGTCCCAGGCACGATGTCCTCTGCCCTGAGACACGCCTCGCACTGTGGGGCTGCAGGGGAGAGGCTGTAAAACAGGGTTAGACTTGAACCGCAGGTAAGAAAACAAGTCAGTGCGGGAACAACCGAAACTTCCCTTCTGCCAGGAAAGATCAGCAGAAAATAAGAGAAAGAAAAAAAAAAAAAAAAAAAAAAGAACTTCAAGGTAAATGGACCGGTTTCAGCTTAAAGAAAGGCTGATTGTTTTCACGAAAATCCCCACAGACCTGGCAGCGATTATTAAAGAAGTGATTACCGAGGATCGGTGCACAGAGATTTCAGATGAATATACAAACCAGCAAAGCCATGTTCACTGCAGAGAAGTAAGCAAACAGTAGAAATAATTAAAAGCTGTTAAGGCATCTGTCTGTTTGGCTGACACATATGTTATTAAAAAACAAGAGAGTCTATTGCCAGTTGCCTCTAAGGGTCTGTCTTTGCTGCAAACCATTTCCGCGGGTAATAGTGTGCGATAATATTTCACATCCATGGGGTGCCTTTTATCAAAGACATCAGGGTTTCTACACCGTCTTGCCCTTCAGCACACAGACATGTACCATGGAGGTAACTCACCTCTGGCCTTTTCGAAAGCCTCTGGCTTTGGTTACCTGTTCCAGACAAGTATTACTTATCTACAAATGGATGATAGGACACCAGGAGACCCCTTCCTGCCACCCTGCTAGCTGGACACCTGGCTTGCCTTCCCTCGAACCCCTCCAGCTGGAAGGAGGAAGGGGGAGGGCGGGATGCCCGCCCCATCGGAGGCAGTTATTGGAAGCTGCACCCCTGCTTATGCAGCGGGGTGGCGTTTAGTCACCCAGATACCCCTGGCTAGAATGTCGTCTTTATTCTGAGAGGCTCTGTAGTTTCTTGAAAATCAGAAGTTCTATTAATAAAAAAAGAAGGCACAAATATTGAGGAACAACTGCATATATTTTCAGTAGGGCCTCCAAATCCTCCAGTCACCTGGGTATATGCCTGATTAACTTAGGTATTGATACATGATGATTCCCCTGTGAGTGTAGGGACATGAATGTAACGCTATGCCGAAGGTGAAGGATCCATTTCATTTTCTCTGTAAGATGAATATAAACTGTTGCAGTTTTACATGATACACTCAAATATATGCTTCTAGTAATTAATGAACTTAGTTAATAATTTAATTTATATTTAAAATCACTTATATAAGGTGATTTGTTAATTTAAGTAATGTTATTTTGACTTCCTTTTTTTCAATATTTATTCTGAGAAAGAGAGAGAGAGAGGAGAGAGACAGCATGAGCAAGGGAGGGGCAGAGAGAGAGAGAGAGAAAGAGAATCCCAAGCAGGCTCCACACTCAGCACAGAGCCCAACGCGGGGCTCGAAGCCACGAACCGTGAGATCATCACCTGAGCTGAAATCAAGTGTGGGACACTTAACCGACTGAGCCACCCAGCCGCCCTCATTTTCCACTTCTGTTTTATAAAACGATTATTCAGGATCAAGCTGTTCACGAGTGTGCTTGACATTTATTGATCTTGAGCTAGAGTTTCTAACAGTACCTATGAAGGACTTTGAATTATCAGTGGAATTTCGACTGTCAGTTGTTTGTTTGAATCATCACCACCATCAACATGGCGGTCATATCTGTTGAGGTCTTATGCGTTGAGGTGATGAGCATGACTTCTCGGTCTTCCTAAGTGAATCAAGAGTCCCTGGAGCTCAGAAAATCAGTTGTTCAAGTAGCCACGTACCATCATCACTCTGAAAGAAAAACAAGGGTGCTGGTGGATGGGTCTGTTCTGTCGTGCCGTGTACAGAAAGGCACACAGACCCGTGCCGCCATAACTCGGTATTCTGCCTTCCCTGCTGGTATCAGAAGGATGGTGAAACTCATCACAACCATGGCTCTCGATGGGACCGTCCTTGAATAGTAGAGCCCGGAGAAGCAGAAGTTAAAATTCCTAATTTTATTAGTTGATATATTTTATTACAACATAATCTAAAATTACACATTGGTACTATTCATTAAATAGTCGAGAGCAGTGATTCTTCCATCTGGCTGGGGATCATAATCAGTTGGGCAAATCTGTTTTTAATTACAGGCTCCTGGGCCATACCTAAGGCCTATTGCATAGGGATTTTTGGGACAGGACTCTAGAATCTCCATTTTTCCAAAGCTCCTGAGGAGACGCTGTGGCAGCCAACCTGACATTACTCCTTGGAAACAGGATTTGGGAAACATTGGCTAAAACTTTGAAGAATATCCTCCTCAACGTTGGAGGGCGGGGTCAGAATTCAGGAGGCAAGGCTCTTTGGCATCAGGGGAGAAAGGACACTTGAATAAATATTATTTATAAATATTTTTATTATTTATTTATATTTATTTGGGTTTCTTTTGTTTTCTGTTTTACTATGCAAGCATATTCTACAGCAAGCATATTCAAAGTGATGCCTCTAGCTTGAACGCTTCCCAGTATCGGATGGCTTTTTCCTTTCCTTCCTGTGCCCTCCTGCGTTCTAATGGCCCTTGTAATAAACAGCCTCTTGGTTCCAGTGCATCATGCTGTCTCCCTTCGCTTTTATAAATGCACAATTGAATCACTGGGTCTTGATTTAGGACTGAAATTTGGCGGAGAGTTCAATTGCTCATTTATGCAGTGTGCAGGTTATCAGGGAAATCAGTTACTTCATATATCAAAATCTTGGACGGTCCTCCACCAACGCCCACCACATACCTGACTTATTTGAATAGTAGATCACAGTTCCAAAATGAAAAGGTTATACTGACTGAATGGGAATTTATGTAAGGTGATCTTACTCCTTGTTCCAGACTAGAGTCACGTAGAATACGATCTAGAAAACTCAGGGTGAAGTTTTTCTGTCCGCTGGGTCGCAGAACTTGGCCATTTCGTCTTCATCTAGCAATAAGGTCTCCTTACCTTTGAGAGACTGTCAGAACAGGCAACAGTGAAACTGAGGGTGGTGAGGGGGAAGCTCAGGGGACCTCGCCCGAGCCGCTGCGCTGAGTGGTGCAGCATCACCTTACCGGGATGTGTTCCTGTTTGCAAGGAAGAGGAAGGCAGGAGTCTACACTCGTACGCCATTCCTGTCTGTTTCTCCCTCAAAACCCTCTGCTTCTTGAGGTACATGGTATCCTCTCCCACACACTTCTCTCTGTCTCACTGAAGACGGGCTCTTCACTTGGGGAGCCCAACCATTGGCTTTCTCCTCAGCTGCCCCCCAGGCAGCCGCTCACTGACAGACAAAATCACACTAGGCTTCCATGGAAACTCACACTCATAAATGCCAGGTGGGCACTTCCTGCCACCCAGCAGTCCTGTTTTGTTTCCTACTATTTATTTGTCTTGTGGTCCGGAAGATCTTACAAGTCACATGACCCTTCTTGCTTGTCCTTCCTTCCGGCCCATCCCTCACCCCACCCCATCGCTCACTTATTTTGGAATTGGTTGTCTAATCTTGCTGTCTCCAATTTCTTGTTGACGTCTCCAAATCGCCTTCCAGTCCGGGTGGCCTTGCGTCCTCATTATCACAGAGACCTTCTTCCCACTCCATGTTCGCTCACTATGGCAGTCCCAGTGTTGACCGCTTGACCACCACCTCTCTGTCGGGGCCCCCTGGGACCTGACTCTTCTGTCTTTCCTGCAGACTTTCTGCTCTACCAACCCCAGAGCATGGTCTTCCTCTTTCTTCCCTACACTCTTCTTTTCTAATGGTTTCATCCTGTTTCCTCTGTGCCAATGATCTCCAAATCCCCATCTTTAGTGTAGACCATCCCCAATTTCATTCTTGACATCTCCTTTCCCCTGAGTAATAGACATCTCAGAAAGGATATTCCAAAATGGAGGTCTTAGTGGATAACCTTCACCCCCAAATTGCTTCCATGTTTTTCTTCATTTTCCTTATCTACAGTCAAAACCAACGCGTCCTGGATTTCACATCTTTCTACCATCACATACATATTTTAAGGGAAAATTAAGATTATATGAAATGAAAGTGTTAGAAATTAAAAAGAAAAAAGTATGTCAAACTAAGATAGAATGAAATGAACACTCAGAAGGCCAGAATACATGGTGATTGAAGTGGAAAGGGTGTAATGGTGACAATTCGTATCAAATTAACAGAGTAAACATTTTGCAGTGAGCACCCATATTCAAAGATACCAGAAGTGGCTATTTGTGCCAATGGGGCATTCCAAGTGAAGAAACAGCCACAGCTCCATTTAGGTTTTCAGAGGTGAGTTTTGCATAGAGAACCTTGAACCGAACCTTCAATTGCATTAATATGCTCAAATCACAAGAGAGCATTGAGCTTTTTAATGGGATATAATTAAGTTTCTTCCTGCAGGTTTGATGATGCCACTGGGTCAATGCTTTTCTTGAATAATCTGGCTTCAAATACCTTTTCTCCTTCTCATTCTAAATGCAAGATAAAATAACATGAGGGTTGCCTTTTATATCACCATAAATCATCTTCAAGATGATAGGATAATGGCAGGCGAAGGAGAGATGTAGAATCACATACCTTGGCTTGGAAGCGGCTGTGACCGTGATCGCCAACCTGTAGGCTGCAAATGCCTGGTGGCTGTAAGGGGATGTGTGCAGGGGGGAGAAGGAGTACGTTGTGTTATAAACAGGAGTCCACAAATCCCTATGTGATGTTACTTATCTCACAGGTGTGGGGTCCTTTCGTTTCTGCATTTGAAAGTGCTGTATAAAGTTTAGAGCTGAATTTGGAAATTACGTATCTTTTTTTAGGTGACAATCAGTAAATAATTCCAAAACAAAAAATGTAACTGCTCTCGGGAGTTGGTTCATGAGATTTTTGAACCTCCACAGGTAAATCTGAATTCACACCTTGTGCTTTGGAGTGGAATAAGTTTCAGATGAATCCAAGACATAAATACAAGGTATAAATAAGTCTGTAAGAAAAGACGCTGGAAATCATCTAAATGTCCATCACTAGGTCAGTAGTTAAAACAAGCTAGGAAAATCCCTATGGTGGAATATGGAATTATCAGGGCGCCTGGGTGTCGCAGTCACCTAAGCCTCTGACTCTTGATTTCGGCTCAGGTCATGATCTCACGGTTCACGAGACTGAGCCCCATGTCGAGCTCTGTGCTGACAGCTCGGAACCTGCTCGATTCTCTCTCCCTCTCTGTACATGTCCCCTGCGTGTGTATGCTCTCCCTCTGTCCTCTCTGTCTCTCTCTCTCAAATGAATAAACATTAAAAAAATTAGCATGGAATTATCTCTTCTTTTATACTGTTAAGTAGGAAAAAAAAGCGGTAGCAAAGATAGCAACACACGGTCTGTCTCCGTTTGTGCAAGAGAAGAGAAAATAACACATCTTCTTGTGTATGGATAATATAGCTTGGAAACATTAAATGAGAATCTATTGATCCTGCTTGCTTCTGGGAAGGAGAACCGGGTGGAGAAGGGGAGCTTTCATTGTGTATCCTCATGCACATTTGCATTTTTAAAGACAAGAGAGTCTTACAAAGCAGACCATAAGGGGAAGAGTTTGACAACCGCAGCTCTGGGGCGTTCCCTACTTTCAGGCACAACGTTAAGAGCTTGGGAAGGGGATGAAGTTCGCTCAGGGTCAGGCAGCTCAGTTGTGGGGCTGCAGAAGGGTCATTACGCACTGCCTAGGCCTCTTCCCCACATCGACCGTTAGGCAGGAGACACACTAGGGATAGTCAGTTCCAGGATTTGGAAACTTCCAGAAAACCATGACCGCAAGCATGAAGATCAGAAAACAGGGACCATGTCGAGGACCTAGCAAGTGGGAGAAGCAGGCACCATGGTGTGTAAAAGAAATGAAAAGAGAAGCGGTGAGCCCAGAATGTCGTGAGGCTGGTGCAGGGGGTGTGCAGGAAGAGGAAGGACTTAAAGGGTCTTCCGTGGAGTTGGGGCTCTCTCACATGTGGGCCGCAGACTGCCGAGGAGGACCTTCTCTCGCTCAACCAACGTGCACAGATGTGGACTTGGCTTTGGAAACACTGTTCTTTCCTTTTTAATTTTTTTTAATGTTTATTTGGAGAGAGAGACAGAGCGTGAGCAGGGGAGGGGCAGAGAGAGAGGGAGACACAGAATCTGAGCAGGATCCAGGCTCTGAGCCGTCAGCACAGAGCCCGATGCGGGGCTCGAACTCATGAACCAGGAGATCATGACCTGAGCCGAAGTCGGATGCTCAACCGACTGAGCCCCCCAGGCGCCCCTGGAAACCCTGTTGTGATTACAGTGTGTTATTGGACTCATGTCAAAAACACACACCAGGCAGCCTCAGGTGATAGTACAGGTAGGGCTCCGATGTGGCAGACGTACTTTCTGGCGATTGATGAAAGTTCATCTTTCTATACTTTCTATACTGTTCATAGTTACGAACAAATGAGGGTTCATAACTACATTAGCTTTGGTAACACATCTAAGAACTACTGAATTGCTGCATAAAAGCCTTGCACCTCTAAGAATGACTTGTTTTTTGAAGGATTATCGCTAGTGTTTTTCTTGAAGTCCGTAGCAATCAGCCCTTCCCAATGCCCGCCTTCGCATCGAGTTATTTTGTTTCTTTATTGTGTGCTGTTGTAATGGTTGATTGTGTGCGTGGACTTGGAGGGTGTTTGTGGATGAGACTGACATTTATTTATTTATTTATTTATTTATTTATTTATTATGAAATTTATTGTCAAATGGGTTTCCATACAACAGCCAGTGCTCATCCCAAAACGTGCCCTCCTCAGTACCCATCACCCACCCTCCCCTCCCTCCCACCCCCCCATCATCCCTCAGTTTGTTCTCAGTTTTTAAGGAGACTGACATTTAAATCTGTGGACTCTGAGTAGAGCAGTTGCCCTTCCTGATGGGGGTGGGCCTCACCCAATCAGGTGAAGGCCTGAGTAAATTAAAAGGACTGGTCTTCTCAAGCAAGAGGGAACTGAGCCGACAGGCAGCCTTTAGACTTTCATCTGCACCATCGACTCTCCTGGGTCTCTGTCTGTTGGCCCACACTACAGATTTGGACTTGCCGGCCCCACAAATCTGTGAGTCAACTCCTTATAATCAATCGTATATCAAATCATATTTGTGATAAATCCTATAAAACTTATATATCCTCTTGAGTCTTTTGGTTCGGTTTCTCTGGTGAACCCTACTATGGCTATAACATCTCATAATTCCTGCATCTCCAGTAAGCAGATTTTTTTTTTAAGAGAAGCAAAACTCATTTTTTTAAGCACCTAAAAAATACTCTTTAAAACGATAAACATCGAGGCGCCTGGGTGGTGCAGTTGGCCAAGCGTCTGACTCTGGGTTTCGGCTCAGGTCATGATCTCACGGTTCCTGGGATCGAACCCCACAAGGGGCTCTGCACTGACAGCACAGAGTCTGCTTGGGATTCTCCCTCTCTCTCTGCCTCTCCCCTGCTTGCACTCTCTCTTTCTCCTCTCTCTCAACTAAATAAATACAACTTTAAGAAAATGTAACAAAAACTTACAAACATTGAAACACACAGGAAAACATGCCCAGATCCTAAGTATACAGCCTGATGAATGGTCACAATGTGAGTAGACCAGGATAGCTGCCTTCCAGGCTGAGAAAGTGTATGACCACACGAGACTAGTGCCCTCTCGTTGCCTTTTGGTTCACCTGGCTCCCAAGTGACCTCTGTTCCAAATCTCTAGCACCCTGGTTGGTTGTTACCATTTCGAACCTTGCATGAACAGAACCTCACAGCACATGGACCTTTTCATCTGGCTTCTTACACCCAGCATCACGCTTGTGAGTTGCTTGTGTGGCTGTGTGGAGAGTTCTGTGTCTTCTCCTGGTGGACATCCGAGCTGTTCCTGTCCGGGGGCTATTACAAGAAACGTTGCTATGGGCATTCTTGTATCTGTCTTTTGATGACACACATGCACATTTCCACTGTGTATGTACCCAAGTGTAGGACTGCTGGGTCATAGGATGCGGGTATGTTAGACCTTTGCAGATAGTGTCAAAATGTCTCCCACCGTCCTCGTACCAATTTATAATCAGAAAGGCAGAGTTCCAACAGCTTCACATCTTGGCCAACACCTGTTGCTGTCAGTGTCTTTATTTGAAGGCATTCTGGTAAAAATGTAGATATATAATATTATAAGATGCCTCATGACATTTGAATGTCGGATAAACAAAAATACCTTTAATACTTTTTAACATAAGTATGCCCCAAAAATTGCATGGGACATACTTATATCAAAAATTACTTGTTGGAACACCTGGGTGGCTCAGTTGGTCAGGCATCTGACTCTTGATTTCTGCTCAGGTCATGACTTCACAGTTCATGAGCTCGAGCCCCGTGTCGGGCTCTGTGCTGACAGCACAGAGCCTGCTTGGGATCTCTCTCTCTCTCTCTCTCTCTCTCTCTCTCTCTCCCTCCCTCTCTGCCCCTCCCGCTCACTCTCCCTCTCTCTCAAAATAAATAAACTTAAAAAAATTACTTGTTTATCTGAAACTCAAGTTGAACTGTGTCCTGTATTTTCCTTTGTGAAATTGGGACATCCTACCTTAGCAGATCCACAGTGTGTCCTAACAGATTCTTATTTAATAATATATGTGTTTTTCACAGTGTGTCTCATTGTTTTGAGTTGTAAGGCGGGGCAGAAACCAGATAGTTGGGTGTTGCTGGAGAAAGAGTCTCCTCTCACTGTTTTGCCAGAAGTTTTTAACCCACTTGAGAATTCTGGAGGACTGGACATACCTCATTTCACTCTTGTCCCCTTGTGCCTGACACGCTGAGAACCAGAATGAATCATTGCCCAGATGGAGAGGAATTAAACAGTCCGCTTTCTACCAAAACGCACACCCATCTAACATTGCCGTTTGCCTGTGTCGTTAGTTTCATTGTGACGTGACTAATCTCCGTGAGTGATGGACATCCGTTGCCATCTTGAAGTCAATAGAATTCTCCTAGCATGCCCGAAGCCTGTGCGTCCATTTTTTTCTTTTTCTTTTCTTTTTTTTTTTTTTGTACATATGTTCCAGCACTTGGAATTGTGGAGTTCTTGATTTTTCTATTTTAAATGGATTTTCGCTCTTTCCTCCTTGTGAACTGGCTGGCTTTCTCTTTTTTGTTCAAGGAGCAAGTCTAGAGATTAGTCCCACTTACTGTTACCTAACAGAGTGAGAACTGTAGGTACATGTTAATAGTGTCGTTAACACTCATCAAGGGCAGCCACATGGGTTGTGCACAGTCTTAGAATGAGGGCTTGGACAGCCCAGGCTATTTTATTGTTCTGAAGTCATAATGGGTTGAGGACACTTTACTGCTTAAAGAATAGAATGATCAGTAGCTTAATTGAGCTGAACATAAACGGCCCTATTTAAATCTCTTAAAATCTGCAGAGGAAACAAATCTCTCCCTTGTTGAATGTGAAATTGAGACAAATTGTTAAGGGATTTCTCTACGTTCTTTTAGCTTACTTTCCCCCCTTAACCAAATCAGAAAAAAATAAATAAATAAACAAAAGAGCCTTATAATTAGGGGTGGGGGAAGGGCTCTACAAGTAAAATACGGAGTGTGATGCAAAACTCAAGGTAAGTGTTCCTAAAAATAAAAAAGAATTTTAGCTTAAGGAACTTTCTGAAGGTCCTGAAATGCCAAGTAAAATTACTACGAGAAATCACTATAATCAATGGATGCTGTTTTTGTATTTACGGTTAATTAATCTAGCTTTTCTTAAGCACAAACTACTCCCAGATTGCCGTATTACCTTTTTCTTTAGGACACACTGCAAGCTGTCAAAGACTAATTAGGTACATCATCACTAGTATTTTAGAATAATTTATCTCTTTATTCTTCCCTTAGGTCATTAAGTGATAATCTCCATTTGTCCCTCTCATTCTCCTTCACAAGCCTCTAGGCTACTTGTTTTAAAAATGCAAATGCAAATTTCACGCTTTGAAAGAGTGACAGGATTTCTCAAAGCACCTGCCTCTCTGCCAGTAGACTCCGGACTGTTCCAGAGACGCAGATGGGAGTCAGTATCATGTGAAACCCACCCAAGGGCCGGTCAGGCTCCAGGACGTTTACCATCTCAAATCTGTTACCTGGAGCTTTTAAAAGCATTGGTTTTTAGTTATGTTATTTCAGAAGCCCTTTTCTGGGGTCGTCTGGGTGGCTCAAGTCGATTAAGCATCAGACTTCGGCTCAGGTCACGATGTCACGGTTTGTGGGTTCGAGCCCCGCCGTCGGGCTCTCTGCTGACGGCTCGGAGCCTGGAGCCTGCCTCGGATTCTGTGTCTCCCTCCCTCTCTCTCTCTCTCTCTCTCTCTCTGCCCTCCCCCAAAACAAATAATAAAACATTTAAAGAAAATTGTTAAAGCCCTTTTCTTCCCTGAATAGTAGGGAACTGGCTTGAGAATCAGCATCTTGACGACATTTCCCGAGAGTTCCACGCGGATGAAGGTGCGCTGGCTGTGAGTCCTTGCTGTGTTCGTGGCCCGCTTCAGCTTAGCGTGCACGTTGGCACTGCGTGTAGGTGGGAGTTTGGTGGCTTGTCCGTCATGCCATCACGTGTCATTCCAAGTGTTGGTCGGAAAGCTTCTGACCTCTCGCACCATGCCAGGACCTCCCTTGGGAAGTCGTGTTTGTGCAGATGAGCTCCTTGTGCCCGGCGGGGCGATGTCCCGTGATCGCATTTTGTAACCCGCGGTGGTTTCTCATCAGCAGTAGCTCAACGCACAGAAATGGGAAAGAGCGTGAAAGCAGGAAGCTGTCTCGTGTAGGAGCATTATCAAAGTGTACTTAAACGGAACGGAGGATGGCTTACTCGTGTCCTGAGATTAAATTTTTTTAAAAAGATTTTTAATGTTTTTATTTATTTTTGAGACAGAGAGAGACGGAGCATGAATGGGGGAGGGTCAGAGAGAGAGGGAGACACAGAATCGGAAACAGGCTCCAGGCTCCGAGCTGTCGGCAGAGAGCCCGACGCGGGGCTCGAACTCACGAACCCGTGAGATCATGACCTGAGCCGAAGTCGGACGCTTAACCGACCGAGCCACCCAGGCGCCCCTTAGATTAAATTTTTTTATTGTGTTCACCACTTACCGCCACTCACGTCATTGCGAATTCTAAATTTTAACTTTGTCTTTATAGCGCTTAGTATTGCTGCTGCGGAATTCTCCGCGTAGGGATTCTCTTCAAGAGAGGGAGCTGGGAGCGTGTTCTCAATGTGTTCTTTGTTGACTCTCCCAAGAGTGAAATTCATGTTCGTGGAATTCATGGCGTCTTGTAACCTTTTTCCCTGTCCCTCTATTTATAGCGTGTGCATTTTTGCCAAGCCTGGGCCAAGAACTATGTCAAAAATTCAAGCAATGTTGCAGTGTTGAATTCCTGAACACAGATCGTTTCTCCTTGGCTTTGGTTTCGTAACTGTCGTGTCCCCGTGAACTGAAGGTTGATGCTTCTATTTTGAACCAATCTGTTAGACTTATTAGCATTCCCGGACGCTTGCCCTACATAGCTGGCACTGTTTCCTTCTTTAGGTGTGAGAGCAACAGCTGTGGAAAATATTCAAATTAAACCGGTGACCTTGTTAGCAAGGAACCCGCGAGCACATTCACCTCCGTCGGCACCGTAATTTATAAAAATATAATTTGGCCACCGAGCTAGTAAAATGGGTTCACGATTATTTTTACCGTCCGGGCTGTTTCGTTGTGTCATTCCGTGTTTGTTATTCCAATTGCATAATAAGAACAAGGCGTTTTACTGGTCTCATTACAAGCCATACAATGTCTAACCCAAGCAGTGATTTAGAAGAAAAATGGGGAGTGTAGGATGTGGTAATAGCAGTGAGTTTCTTTTACGAGTAAAATAAACAAAGGAGAGAAGAGCCCTTTCCTCGCCATCCTGGGGTCTCCTCGCTGCTCCCTCTGACGACCGTCCCCCAGCCCCCCGGGGCTGTCTCGGTGCCTCGGGCCAACGCTCTGGAAGCACGGTCCTTGACACTCAGGCGTTGACTTAGACTCTAAAGTCCACGCGCCTCGGTGAGGACGCAACCAGAGAAGGGAGGAAACTATGCCACACACGGAACACGTCAGATGTCCTCTGTCTCCGAGGAGGTTCGCTATGGTCGAGGAGGGGGCGCTTCGGGCTCTCTTGCTCACCGGTCTGCTCAGCGGGATGGTGTTCTTTCCGCAAGTCACCTGCCGGTGACTCCCTCCGGCCCGGAGCGTACCCCCCCCCCCCCCCCCCCCGGCGGGGCTCTCGGGAGCTGGGCCCCTGAGGATTGCTGGTCTGGGATTCCACGCGTCCAGGCGGGGTGTGGCGCCTCGGCTCACCCGCGTCTGCCTGCGCTTTTGCTTCTGCCCCCACGGTCGCACGGGCCCGGCCTCGCGGGGCCTGCACCTGCCGTGCCGCCCGCCTCCCCGCCCGCCGTCTACACGCTGCGCTCCAGGGTGCCAACGCCTTTCGCTCGCGGGGCCCCCGGACTCTGCGGCCTGGGCCCCCGCTGCCTCCCGGCCCGAAACCACTTTTACCCATGCTCCCTCACGTGGTCCGTTTTTAAATATTTTCCCAGGTGCCTCAGAACGTGAAGGTATGAGGGGGTATTAATAGGATTTTACTGACCGATGAAACGTGCACAGATAATGTGCTGGGAAGGGACTCTCTACTGTCTATCGGTTTGCTGCTTTTTCAAGTCATTTCAAATTAGTTTTGATTTCAGATTTGCGAGAGGCCGAGCACAAATTCCAGCGAGGGCAGGTGACCAGGGTAGACACTAAGGAAAATGGATTCGAGAGCTTGAAAATCTTAAAGCTGCACATTCATTAGGGAAATAAAATGGTGCACATACATGCACACGTAACTTTGTTTTTTTTGTTTGTTTGTTTGTTTGTTTGGCTAGATTCCTGCTGCTGATGCCTTTATGGCAGCTTACAAACCTGTAAAGTTTCCCTGTGTCCCCCAGCCAGCTCCGAGTACCTTGTGGGTCCCCAACAGGGAAAGGGGAGCCTCGTGCTTCTATCCTTCCGCGCCCTGGGCTCCACGTCTCAGCCCTCCATTCCCCCTGCCGCACTCTTCTGTTCCAGTGTCTCTCAGAAATTCCACATTGCAATCATATAGACCTGCTTCGGGTCCATATCCCGACATGTGTCGCATGGAAGTGAGCTCTCAGGTGGTTACTTCTTTCCTCACTTCCCCTTTTCTTTCTTTTTTTTTTTTAATGTGTTACATACTATTCTTCTTTTAAATTTTTTTTTTTTACTTGTTTTTGAGAGAGGGAGCGAGCAGGGGAGGGGCAGAGAGAGGAGGACAGAGGATCTGTGCTGCCAGCGGTGAGCCCGCTGTGGGGCTTGAACTCATGAGCCGCGAGATCACGACCTGAGCCGAAGTCGGAAGCACAACCGACTGAGACCCCCAGGGATTCCCCTCCCTTTCCCTTCTCAGGTAGTATGTGTGCACACGTGCGTGTGTGGGAACGCGTGGGTGTGTGTGCATGCTGTGTGCCCTTGTTCGTGCAAGGACACAGATGTGCATTCTGGGCCAGTGCAAGGAGCACAAATCGACCAGGTCAGTGTTTGACACACACAAGTGTTTTTACAAGCAGGGAGGGCAGGGAATGCTTCTACTGGCTGTAGAAATTAGTTAAAAAAGGAAACAAACTGCTAAATTTGGAGTGGCCTCTTAAACGCAGTAGTCCTCGGGCGTCTGGGTGGCTCAGTAGGTTGAACGCCTGACTCTCGATTTCCACTCGGGTCGTGATCCCAGCGTTGTGGGATCGAGCCCTGCGTCAGGCTGTGTACTGAGCACAGAGCCTGCTTAAGGTTTTCTCTGCCCCTCTGCCCCTCTCCCCTGCTCACACATACTCCCTCTCTCTAAAATGAAATTAAAATTAACAAATAAATGCAGTAGTCCTATTTGGTTATCACTAATTTCGACCTCAAGTTTGTAATCTAAAGAACATTTCATAAAGTGTGCCCACCTCCTGTTAATAAATGTAACCAAAAACTAAGGAGATCCTTAAAAAGAGGTTCGGTGACAAAAACACCTTGTGAAATCCCGGGTTAACCGTGACTAAGGTGGGTTCTTTTCCGCAGGGCTTCTCAGTGCTTCTAACTTGCTGGATTGTCTCATGACTCTGTAGGGTGGGGGGTGGGGGCCGGGCTCTGTCATGGACTGTAGCCCATAATTATTTCACCATAGAATAGTTTTTTAGGATGTGTTAATAAAAAGTGCCACTCTGGGAACCACAAGCCTGGAGAGCCCAGAACTACCAGGGGTTAGGAAGGATTCGCAGAGGGGAATATCCCACCTCTCCCACCGCCCCCAGCTGGAAGCCCTGTACTGTGCCTTGTGCCGTGTGCCCAGCCGCATGTAGTTCAGCCCTGCTGTTAATTTATGTCCCAGATGTTTCTAACTCCTGTCTCTGACATTAAAAGGTCAACATTTTCCATAACGTAAAGCTCTTTAAGAATGTACCGTAACCCCCGAGGGAAACTGTCTGAACTCCACCGTCTTTTCTTGTTTAAGTTCATCAGAGAGCTGCATATATCCTTCCTTTCTCATTTTATGGAGTATTAAAATGGAATATACAAATTTGCAATAAAACCCACACAATTTATGGTCACCTTTCCTATGAGAATTGTTAAAGACGCTCGTAAATCCAGGGGGTTTCCTTGTGGCGGAGCTTTTGCAGGCCACCGGGAGCCACCAAGCTCTCGCGGGCGGAGAAGAGCCATTGTGATTCAAGGCCATCCTCACCTGGGCTTAATAACACCTTGTAGCAAAATTAATTTACTTTTAAAATTCCTGTTACCATAACAACTTGGTGCTGCTGGTCATGTGACTTAATGAGATTCCAGAAGCAAACGTTCTAGAGGGACCCCAGAACAAATGGAGATAACCCACCTTTAGGTACTTGTATTTACACATTCGTTGAGAGTTGAAGGAGACGCTTGCTGCGTAAGGAGAGGCACAGACCTTTGTTCTGGTCTTTTCTTTGTCCTTTGATCCCAAGGCAGCCGTTGTTTTCTCCTCTCCTCCTTTTTCCGGGGTTTTCCACGGGAAGCTGTGCATTTTAACTGTGGGTGAGAGCAGGCTGCAATGAAATGGAGATTATTTTGATTACAAAAAATTAAGATTACATCAGTGTATCTCTTCTTTTATTATCCAGCCTGCTAGTACAGTCCAAACACATTACCTTTGGAATAGGAAATATGCGGTAAATTTCACCTACATTCTTCTTTTTTTCTTGTTGAAACTGTACATACTGTCCTAAAAATATGATACATCAGCTAAAAACCTGAGTTTGGGTTGGTCTTGTATTGGGCCACCCAAACCCAAATGTCACTTTTCTTTCAAGCTTTGTGACCCATTCGTCCAACAGGGAATAAAAAAATGGAATTTTAAACATGACAAAAACCATCAAAAGGGTTTTTCTTGGGCCTCCTGGGCGGCTCAGTCGGTTAAGCGGCCGACTTCGGCTCAGGTGATGATCTCGCGGTTTGTGAGTTCGAGCCCCGCATCGGGCTCTGTGCTGACAGCTCGGAGCCTGGAGCCTGCTTTGGATTCTGGGTCTCCATCGCTCTCTCTGCCTCTCCCCCACTTGTGCTCTGTCTCTCTCTGTCTATCAAAAATAAATAAATGTTAAAAAAAATAATTAAAAAAAATTTTTTTAAGCAGTCAAATAGGTGGTAAGGTCAGCAAGTGTTGTAAATCCTTCTTCGTGTGTGGACCTCCGTCTGAAATGCTGCTTTAATTTCTTAATGAATGGAGAGGACATACATGTGGTTGAAAATTTGGAAAATATAGGAAAAAAAGATGGGGAAAACTTGCTTAATCTCATCATCTGGAGATAATCATGTTCTTTTTTTTTTTTTTAATTTTTTTTTCAACGTTTTTTATTTTATTTTTGGGACAGAGAGAGACAGAGCATGAACGGGGGAGGGGCAGAGAGAGAGGGAGACACAGAATCAGAAACAGGCTCCAGGCTCCGAGCCGTCAGCCCAGAGCCTGACGCGGGGCTCGAACTCACGGACCGCGAGATCGTGACCTGGCTGAAGTCGGACGCTTAACCGACTGCGCCACCCAGGCGCCCCGAGATAATCATGTTCTATAATATATATCGGTCATTCTGGAAGAGAACCTGTCCATTTAACAATTAAACATCCTTCCATGGTGAGTCTTGTAATGGTGGTCCAAATTCTTTTGTGTCGTTGTAGAACAGATATTCTAGTCAGTCTCCTTTACTAAACATTTAGAGTATCTCCATCTTTTGTTTTGGTGAATAATTCTGTAAAACATATAATGTCTCCAGGTTTTCAGTGAATCTCTGGTCCTGTAGCTGATTCCCTAGGGATTGAATTCTTGAGTCAACACACACGAATAGGTTAAGTCTCTGGGTACACACTGCTGGCTTCCTTGTGCAAAGGCTGTACGAGTTTTCCATTGCACCAGCCTCGTAGGAAAAGGCTTTTCCCCCCACCTACTCACTGCTCACACCCATGGTAGAGATTATCATTAAAAATGTTCTCTGACACACTTACTAGAATGGCCCCAATCTGAATACTGACAACACCAAGTGATGAACAGATATGGAGCCCCGGGAGCTCTCATTCCCTGCTGGTGGGAATGCAAAATGGTGCGGCCACTTTAGAAGACAGTTCGGTGGTTCCTTATAATACTAGACATTCTCTTATCATGTGCTCCATGGTTATCGTGCTCCTGGTATTTACCCAAAACAACTGTGAATTTATGTCTACACAAAGACTTGCTCATGGATGCTTATAGTAGCTTCATTCATTAATTGCCATAACGTGAAGAGACCAAGATGTCTTTCATTCAGTAGGTGAATGGATAAACAAACTGTGGTCCGTCCAGACAATGGAATATCATCTGGCACTAAAAAGAAAGGGTCTTTCAAGCCATGGAAAAAACATGGAGGAAACATTACTAAGTGAAAAACAGCAATCTGGAAAGGCTACACACCGTATGATTCCAACTCTGTAACATTCTAGAAAAGACGAAACTATGTAGACCGTAAAAGGATCAGCGGTTACCAGGGGTTGGGGGTGGGGGGGTGGGGAAGGATGAATAGGCTGAACACAGAGGATTTTAACGACAGCCTGTGTGTGATATATTCTGTATGATACCGTGATTATGGAATCATGTTGTTATACATCTGTCCAAACACACAGAAAGCACAACATGAAGAACGACCTATAATGTAAATCATGGACTCCGGGTGGTGATGATGAGTCAGTGTAGGTTTATCAGTTGTAACAAATGTACCATTTGGTAGGGGATATTTGGGGGGAAGCGGGTGTATGGGAACTCTGTGCCTTCCCCTCTATTTTGCTGTTAGCCTAGAACTGCTCCAAAAAATAAAACCTTAAAAAATGTTTTCCACTTTGGTAAGTGAAAAAACAAAATCTCACTTTGTAGCACGTTCCATTGATTATCAGTAGCCAGTTTCACTTTTATTGGTATGTGAAGCGCTGAGATCCATCCACTGGTTCTTCGAGTCCTCAGTCAGTGTGGAAGGGAGCTTCCCCCAGGCCACAGAGACATGAAGTTCATTCTGGCTGGAGCTCCAGCGTCTTTTGATTTCTTGGGTTCTATGCACACGGACCCAAGTGGGGATCGCAGACCCCACCTCTAGGTATATGTGCGCTCACTGAGAAGTGGGCATGGGACGTTGACGTAGCTCAGAGAGCACCTTGGAAGAGCCGGGGAGGAGATTTACACTGTGAAAGTATAAACAAGTTAAGGAGAAGATCACACCTCCCTGTTGTAAAAAGCATCTCAGCCCCTCACTGCTTTTCTTGGCCAGCACGCTCTTTCCAATCTCTCCTCTCCCCCTCGTCAAGACTCCCGGTTTCTCCCCGCGTTCTTAGGTGTGGCAGATGATTCCCGTGCACTCCGCACCCCCAGCGGCTGCGGGTTGCTGCTTTTCTGTGCCCGAATGCACTCGCGTCCACCAGGGACTACCCGCCCGTGCGTCACCCTTTTGACCCACCCAGCCTCAGAAAGGGGAGGGAGGACGACGGACGACATTCCCTGTCTCCCACGAAGTATTGCAACTTTCTTAGGAAACAGAAGCGGCTCGAGTTTTCAGTAACGAAGGCCGTGGACTGGGGTGAGGACAGCTTGGTCACCGAGAGCCACAAGAGGATCAAGGACCTGGAACACACTCTCGAGAACCAGAGTTAGCAGCTGCCTAGCAGAATAAGCCTCAAGAGGAGGCTACGATTTGGGTGTTCAGGTTGCTGCAGACATCTCCTTATGTTGAGATGAAGTCTACCTCCCTGTGATACTGAATCCCCGGGCCTCATCTCGCTCAACATTTCACAGATAAGACCACAGTGTTTAGAGGTCAGATCTGTACGTTTACTAAAAAAAGAAAAGGATCCGCCTGTACATCTGAGACAGAGACTGAGACCAGCACCTCCACGTGGTGCTCGGGATACCGCTTCTGTAAGATGCTGATCACGGGAGCAAAAGGCCAGGCCAGGCCGTGTGCGCCCGTCACCGTGGCAGACACTGGGTTGAGCGCAGCACTCCACAGCGGCCGTGCTCGGGCGTAGGGGGGCGTTGCCATCCGTGCCGCGAGGCTGGCTGTGACCGCGTAGGCTCTTTCCAAGGGGCGTCTCATGGGGCTCAGCTGTCCACAGCAAATCCTTTGGGGAGAAGTACGTGATGTGGTTAGTACCACATCCTGAGCATCATATGCCTCATTCACTGTCTCCTTCAGCCTTCAACAGCCTGACAGCCAGACCCTCCCCCCAGCCCCCGCGCCGTCCCCATCGTCAGTCCCTGCCTCCGCCAGGTAGCGCGAGCCCGTAGATTCTGCACGTTTCCTGCAGACCCCAGCCCTGGCCGGCTTGCCTCCTCCAGTACCCCGTAGCCTAATTCCATCGGCAAACACGGGTTCGCGAGACACTTACTGGTAGTTGAACGCTCCCCTTATAACTTCACGAAATTAGGTCTGGTTATTTCTCTTCGTGGTTGCTACCCTTCGGGCTCTGCGATTTGACCCGCGTTATGGATTTGTCAACGTAACAATGGTTCAGGTCACAGCGGTAATCTGTTCTGATTATTTTGGCCATGATTTACGGTCTTCCTATTAATAACCATTCACCCAGGAGGTTAAAATGTCCCACATAGCTTAGGTTTTTAATATGTTCTGTGATTTCCCCGTATATAGCTTTCAGATTGTCCAGTGTGCTTGGGAGTCTCTGTTTACAGAACCGATCCCCATTTTGTTTTTAAAATATTTCGGGTAGCTCGCTACATGTCAGTAGCATGAAAGCCAGATTTTCTTTCCTGATGTTTTTCTCCAGTCGAATTTTCTCTGTCTCACGTATGTTTCTCCATTGACTATAGTGGAGGTTGGAGCCGAATACCTCCCCTCACACTGCGTCTAAGTCACAGGAGTCTTAAGGAATGTGGTGTAATTCGGGGCTGGGGGTGGTTTCTGTCCCTGGAGGAAGAGGGACCCGCAACAGAAACTGAACTTGATTGTAGGGAAAGATAAGACATTTCTCCTGCCTCTGAATGTTATGGCCTGTTACTCAGTCTTGCTGTGTTAGGGACCGCCCGGGGGCCCCCCGATTCTCTGTGGGACCACGCCTCTTCTTAGCTGATGAAAAACTTGGTTTGAATGGGAGTCCACATTCAGGCAGCATTCATGATCCTGTGCACAGCTGGGGACACAGAAGAAAGACGGGGGTGGGGACCACCAGAAGGTGAGCTCAAGAACACCGCAGAGTGCTTTACCTTTCTGGATTTGAAGGGTGTTCCGCAGAGGAACGAGGAGCTGACATGGACGCCTCTTGGAGTATGCACACGAGACTAATCTGTGGCACTGAGATTTTGCTGCCAAGGGATTTCCACACGAGAGAAACATGGCTACTGAGCCCACCCAAGCGGAGGGACCCTACTGTCTGCATCAAAGTGCCACGCGCTCGGGTCTGCACCAGCAGGGGGTCCGGGGTGCTTGCAAGGACCCTGGGCTTAGGGGAAGACGCTGGCTTGCCCCATGCAGAAGGGTGACACTAGACCCAGGGTACAGGGGCCCTTCCTTTTGTGCTGTTCGGAGAGAATGCAGACTTTCCCCGGGATAGAGCTACCCATGGAGAGACCCCTCATGTGGTACAAAGAGGGGCAGGGTGTCCCCAAAGCCGTGGAGAGATCAGCAGATGCTCGCAGCCAGTCAAGGCACAGAGGTGGGGGGGGGATCCCCAGAGCAGCGAGGAGGCCTTGCTGGGATTGGAGATCCAGGCTTTGTAACCCAGCGTGTGTCATTATCGACTCAAGCGCCAAAGAATCGGCTCGTTCCTGAGCCCTGGGCTGAGGGTTCTGGGAATGGAGTGCTTGTTGCATAGGACTAAGCTTCTCCAGAAAAGGCTAATGAGCCCAGCATGGGGACTCTTCTAGCGAGCGTCCTGGTTTCCTCAAGGGCTTGCCAGTCCTGGTGGGAATAGCACCCCATAGCCTTACACTCTCTGTGTGTCAGCATTACCATTGCGGGGAACCCGCCAGGGACAGAGAGCTGCCTCCCATCCTCGCATAGCATACAGACTGGAGGGGGACAAGGGTTTAGGGGATCCAAAGATTGACGGGGTAGAAGTGTGCCCTGGTCAGAACGTTCAATGGTCACTGACCTCGGGGAGACGAGATCTAGGCTTCCGACTTTAGGAAGTGATGATCTGGTCCTGAGAGGTCAGACTGCAATCAGACAAGGCCCCTGGATGTGAACATGGCCACAATAAAACAGAACTTGCAGATTATACACCATGGAAGACAAACGGGGCCCCACGAGGAGCTGTCCGGGAGACGGGAGCTGCGCTTGGATACTGTGCTGCTTTATTGGGCCGTTATTAAAAAGGATTCCATGGGAATTTGCTGCTCTGGTGGCAGGTGTAGGGGAAGAATATTACCTGGAGTCAAGATAAGAAGCCTCACTGAAGACAGCACTGGGAAGGATTTAGTGGCTTCTTAATTCTCTTAGAAAGGTAAGACTTGTTCACAGCAACGTGTGCATCTGTGTGTTTACGTCTTAGAATATCAGTAAGATTTAATAAAGTAAGAAAATTCTGTTTGACAGTCAAGATTTGTGACATTTAAGTAAACGATACATGACTACCTGGTTATTTAGAGCTGGTTCCAGTAGTGGAGCTAAAACCTCCTTGTTCCAGAGAAAAAGGGGGAGAAAGAGAGGAGAAGAGGGAGGGAAGGGGCAGGAGAGGGGAGGAGAGTTGGGTATCCACGGATGTTCCAGAGATAAGACCTTCGTCCCGCTTCCCTAACACCCCCATCTTGGCCTGCGTCTCGGGTGAAGGTCGTCTAAGAGGATGCAATGGACAGATCCTCCATTGGGCACTTGTACCCAGCAATGTTCAGGGAGGCTCCAGCATTTCTTCAGTGTCCGGGGGGGACAGACAAGTATTTATAAAGGAGATACTTTGCATTTGCTGGAATAAGGACAACGGTGTGTGGGACCCAATGGCTGGGGACACAGAGGAACTTAAGCATCTCCCAAGGTATGAGTGTAGACGGGAAACCTTTTCCAGTGACCAGATTCCCCTCTCCCCACCCCAGACTTTGGCAGTCGTGTGTCCCTGAAATGTGGGCACAAACCCAGATAAAATTGGCTGAGATCATCCTGAATTGGCCAAGCTCAAGTTTCTATCGTTTGTTGAAAATGAGGCTCACTAAAAGGAATTAAATTGAGTCTCCTGTGTTTGTGTTTGAAAATTCGTACATAGTCTAGCTAAAGAAAAACTACTAGAGAGCTCTTGGATCCCAGAGACTTACCGGCATACGCCCAGGGTTTTAAGCACATCTGATGGAATCACTGTCCTTAGAACCTGGTTAAGAATCACTTAAGAATGACATGGCTGTTCGAATGCTCTGGAGCAGAAGAAACGGGGGCAGGGAGAGGAGGGAATATCTCAGTAGGGTTCCTGAAATATTTGGGTGGATTTTAACAGCACGAATACCTGGAGGAAACCACAGAGGGGGTGATTGCCACTTATGGGTCATCCAAGGGCAGTGCGCATCCTAAATGAGAAGAAAAGGAGGCAGTTTGCCATCGAAGGCCCTGGTGTTTTCTCCTTGTGGTCTCTTCCTCTCGCAGACACCCACTAGATCCACTGGTGTCACAGTGTCTTCTTCCTCCTCCCTGTGTTTCCTTGTGTCCTGTGGTCACACAGAGGCAGATGACACAGTGGAAGGCACTTGGATGTCTGGAATGTGGCCATCGTAATGCATCTAAATCTGGCCGTGTGGCATTACTTCCCTCTTATTGCTGTCATTTAATGGTTTCATTACCTAATGGAAACAGACCTATGGAAGTATTAAAATATTTTTATATAGCATTGCGCATTATCCACCAGAGGGTCTGATTTAGTCCGTGTGGCAATAAGAGGTTAAAAAAACCCAAGTTCTATACATTAACTCGAGTTTAGTGTTTACTCATTTTCTCCTATCTTTGGAACTTGGGAATATAACACAGCAACTTGGCACTTTACATTTCAAAACATACTGGAGTGTATTTTGATTCATTAGCATGGAGCAGAACTTTAAGAAAAAAGATGTATGATAACTGTGATATGTTCCTTTTTATAATAAAACAAACCACATTTTCAAGTTTGGAAAATGTTTAAAGGCACACGGTTATTACAAATTCCCTAACGTTGCACTTACCAAAGGCAAATTTGGAACGTTTCCAAATCCTCAAGATATTCTGTATGATCTTCATACTATAGAGCATGAGAAAAGTCCAGAAGAAATGGTATTTGCATTTCTACTGGAGATTTCACGATGATACTCTTTGCTGCAATCATGGTATATCTTCATGTTCTGCTTATTGTTTTCCAAAGGTTCCTCTGTAAAGAGACACAAAACAGCCCAAGTTCCGCCATCTTGATTTTATAATCACTGGTCAGTTAAGTGTGAAATTCGGATGCAGACTTGACTCATTCTCAGTGCTTATGAAAAATGGCAGCATTGGGCAGAGAAGTGCTTTTCTTCAGGACGAGCTGGCAAAGAGCCATATCCTATTTAATAATCTGTTTTCCACCTCTCCTTTATAGAATCATATCTCAGGTCCAGAGAGAAGATACTGAGATGTAAGGATATGATCATTCTCTCGTTTCATTCAACTGGTGCCTTTGTCACACGCACGGATAACAGAATTTTTCAAAAACACCCTCAACTTATACCAAACGCTGATCTGCTGGCTCAGCTGAAAAGTACTGCTTGCCTTTGGGTACAATTCTGTCATAAAGGAGGTAGTTCCAACCTTTCCTTTCTAACTGTCTAGCGGCGAATGCCTTGTCATTCATTCGCTCAGGAAATGTTTCTGAGTAAGCCTCCCGCATCAAGAAAACCATCGCACTGCTGTGAGCCTCCTCTCTCTGCAATCTGGTTAACCTGTGATGAGTTTCAAAAAAAAAATCTCCCAAGACCTACAGGAAGATGTATTTGTATAACCAAATGGAAGATGGATTTTACCATATCTTCTCAACAAATCCTTGGTACAATTCTCTCTCTCTCTCTCTCTCTCTCTCTCTCTCTCTCACATACACACACACATACAGGAGTTATCCTACAACATGTTGTCATGGCAACAAAACCACTAGGCACACTGGGAGAGAAAACATTGGAAAAAATTTAAAAAATTGAGCATAATTTTAGGATGACTTAAAATTCTGTGTGTGTGTGTACACACATATGTGTGTATATATAAAACTTTCTTGTTTTTTTAAAGTGAGGGCCTTAAAATAAATGCAAATGAAATGTACAAGTTTAATAAAAAAACAAATACCCTTTATTCTAAATCTGTGATTTCTGTAGCTCTTTAATTTTGAATGCTTCTTTCTGTAATCTAGTTTTCTGGGAATTTATTGTGCTTTTATCTTTGGCCTCCAACTCATCCAAATGATTACTGTAATTCCATTCATACTGGCAAGCATCTGGCCCTGACTTTGCATTTTCTATTTTGTTCTCACTTTTGTGGATCTTCCCTTGGTCTCTCATGCATTTCCTCACCTCAACCACCCGACGTTAGACAAATCTCTGCCCTTAAAAATTGAGCACAAAAGGCAAGCCCACAGCCACCCTCCTCCAGAAGCTTTCAGCTGGGCGGCTGGCTTATTTAAGTAATTAACTCTGTTGTGCTGTATCTGTTTCATTCCACAAATCCAACCACATTTTTTTCCCCTAAAAAGAACACTAATGTACAATCGAACTCATCTTCCAGTACCTTCCTGAGGCCAAGTCAGATATATCAAACAAGATGAAGGATGTGTAAACAGGATGAGTTTACAGGTTTCCCTTTTGTGTATTTGCCAGATTCTAAGGAGACAGCTGATTTAAGAATGCAGGTAAATCTTTGCCAAATGTTTTACTCCATGGTCACAGAAGTCAGGAAACATCACATGCTCTGAAGGAGTCAATGGAGCGTAATACAGAAAGTGATAGGATCCGAGGCGCCTGGGTGGCCCAGTCAGCTAAGCATCTGACTCTTGATCTCAGCTCAGGTCTTGATCTCAGGGTTGTGAATTCCAGGAAAAAAAGTGATAGGATCAGATTTGGAAAGGACTCTTAACAAACCTGATTCTAAGCCAACTTCTGGTTATTAACATTAGAAGGGGCTCTAACCAATGAGGTCAGTGTGTTTGTCTGGGTATGGAAAGATTTATCTGATACATTTTTTAATTGAGTCTTAAATTTATGTACAAAGAAACGCATAGATATTAAATGTGTAATTTCATTTATTTTTTAAAGTGAACTCTGTGCCCAACATGGGGCTTGAACTTAGCATCTGAGATCAAGAGTCTCATGCTCCTCCAACTGAGCCTGCCAGGTACCCCAAATTTCATGTATTTTGATGACTGTGTATGTCCACGACCAGTAACTCAATCAGACACAAGATATTTCCATCATCCCAGGATTTCCTTCTCTGTTCCCTTCCAGTAAATTCCCATTCCCTATCGGCCACAACTGTTCTGATTTATATCACTAGAATTAGTTCTGTCTGTTCTTGAAGTTCCTATAAATGAGATCATACAGAACATTTCCATTTGTGTCCAGCTTCTTAGAGCAACATGTCTTTGTGATTCATCCATGTTGTTGCATGAATCAGCAATTTATTCATTTTATTGCTGATCCGAGTTCCATCATATGATTACAAACAGATCATCTGTTCCCCGGTTGATGAATTTCGGGTTGTTCTCAGTTTGGGACTATTAGGAATAAAAATGCTAAAAACAGCCTTGTGCAAATGTTTTTATGGACATTTGTTTTCCTTTCTCTTGAGTAAATACTTACAAATGAAATTGCAGAGTCACAAGGTAGGAGTGTGTTTAACTTTGTAAGGAAATGCCAGTTTTCCAAAGTGGCTCTACTGTTTGGCACGCTCATTATTAATATAAGAAAGTTCCCTGTTCCTCTCCCTCGTCATCAGCACTTGATAATAGCACTCTTTTTTACCTGACTGAGGTCATAGCTCCTTAAGTTTTTATTTGGTCTCTCCCTGGTGGCTAATGATGTGGAAAGCCTTTTTAAATGCTTGTTAGACCTTCGCCTTTAATTTTTCAGGATTTTGCCCCTTTTGTGTATCTTTTGGCATTATTTCTGGTATATGGAAGTTCTTTATATATCTGGACTCCAGTCTTTTTGCAGATATATGGCTCGTGATATATTCTCCTAGTTTGTGGCTCACTTTTTCATTTTCTTAACTTCTGATGCCTCGAAGATTTAGTGATGATGAAATTTGTTTTATTGTTTTTCTTTTCTTTTAGAGCGGGTGAGTCTGGTGTCCTGTTCAAGAAACTTTTGTCTACCCCAAAGTTGTGGAAATACTCCTTACCTTCTTCCAGAAACTTTATCTTTTCACTTGTGTGTTTTTCTCCATGGGATGAGCTAACATCTGAACTCATTTTCCCAGGATTGTGTTGATTGAGTTATTCAGCACTGTTTGCTGAAAGACTTTTCTTTCCAATGTACCAATGTCAAGGTGTCTTCGTGAGGGTCTGTTTCTGGAATTTCTACTAAGTTTCTCTCATCCGCTTTTTATCTGGATGCCAATACCACACCGTGTTGATTATGGTAGCCTCGTAAGTCTTGAAATCAGGCCGTGTGAGCCTTGCAAATTTGTTCTTCAAAAACGTATATTCTTAAATTTAAAAGACCAATAATTATTTTGGTATAAGGAAATGATATTTGAATAGGTGCATAAGTAAATTTATAGATGACCTCCCTCCCCTGGGGGCAAAGCAAGAAGCTACAAGCCATGGTTTATCCTTGGGGAATAATAATTGCTATTGGAATGGGGACAGAGTCTTGCACTTTTGATTTTCTGCTCTGTTAAGGTATGTTTAATTCTTGCAAACTAACTCATGAATTGCTTGTATACTTAGTGTGCTCATGATGAGATATGAATTTCTTTCCTTAATATTGCACTGGATTTAAAATTTTTATTTTAAGTTTTACCCAGTGTAGTTAACGTGCAGTGTGGTATTAGTTTCGTGTGTACAATAATATAGTGACTCAACATCTCCATACATCACCCGGTACTCATCATGACAAGGGCGTCTTTCATCCCCGTCACCTATTTCCCCACACCCCCCACCTCCCCTCTGGTGACCAGCAATTTGTTCTTTATAGTTAAGAGTCTGTTTCTTGGTTTGTCTCTTTTTTTTCCTTTGTTTTGTTTCTTAAATTCCACATATGAGTGAAATCATACAGTATTTGTCTTTCTCTGACGGTTTATTTCACTTAGCATTATACTCTCTAGTTCTGTCCATGTCATTGCAAATGGCAAGATTTCATTTTTTTTTTTTTATGGCTGAGAAATATTCCGTTGTATACATACACCACATCTTCTTTATCCATTCACCAGTCGATGGACACTAGGGCTGTTTCCATAATTTGGCTATTGTAGATAATGCTGCTATGAACATAGGGATGCATGTATCCGTTCATTTTCTTGGGGTAAATTCCCAGTAGTGCAGTTACTGGATCATAGGGTAGTGCTATTTTTAACTTTTTGAGGAACTGCCATACTGTTTCCACAGTGGCTGCACCCGTTTGCATTCTCGCCAACAGCGCAAGAGGGTTCCCCTTTCTCCGCGTCCTTGCTAACGCTTGTTGTTTCTTGTATTGTTGAGTTTGACCGTTCGGACAGGTGTGAGGTGATACCTCATTGTGGTTTTGATTTGCGTCTTCCTGATGTTGGGTGATGTCGAGCCTCGTTCTGTGTGTCTGTTGGCCATCTGGATGTCTTCTTTGGAGAAAGGTCTGTTCGTGTCTTCTGCACTCTACTTAAAATTCAAAAAGCACTTTTCTCCAAACAAATTTACCAATTTTCCACTGACAAGTAGAGCTAATAGAAAAAGGAAGAAAACTCTTATTTGTGATTGCCTGGTGGAGATCATTGCTTAAACATACAGCCTCTCAAAAAGAAGATATTACTGGCTTGGAGGGTGGGTGTAACATGTTCGCGGTGACTTGGTCAGTTGGTGATACAGGTAGGGCACAACTCTGTGACATTTCTAAGTCGCCTCTTTTTTTTTTTTTTAAACCACATTACCTCTTTTAAAAGAAAAAGACTTACTTTGCTTTGGTACATGGACTTGAGAAAGCTAATGCTGTTGCTGCTGGTGCACACGGCCTCATGTGCAATATGGCTGACACCACACACGGTCCCGGGGGGAAGGCCTTTCCCACGCTTGTTGAGACCCGTGGATCCGAGTGGGGCTCACCAGTGGGGAGGGGGCCGCCCACCGCCTGACACTGCCCATCTGGCTGCTTGGGGTTTCTCCAGAAGCAGCTCCAGGTGTCTTCACTAAGAAACCAGCCCAAATTTATTAGAGCTCAGTGAGGCAGGAAGACCATTCTTTCTACTCTGGGGAAAGACCTGCATCTATCTGGCTTTCAAGGCCTCGGGGAAGGGATTCTCAGGGTGTGAGCCTATAGCCACTGTGAGCCATGAAACAGTGGGTTGCCACCAAACCACGGACGGGGTTAGCTGCTCCCCAGTGAAAGGGAAAGTAAGACCTTGATCGAACACCCAGGGAAATACCACACATACCAAGTACTTAACGAAGAGATTTTCCAAGAAGCTACAGACAGAGCAAGCCTTTGTCCCTCACCCTGGAAGCGCACGTCCCCGTTGACTCACATCACAGAGGCAGCCACAAAGGAACGTCCTGGGCTTCCCATGACCCCCGACCAGTGTGCATGCCGCCCCCCTGCTGAGAAGGACAGGATGGGAGCCTCTGGGGGCGGCCAGGCTGGACTAGATCTCCGATTCTTGAGAATCGGTGCACCTCTCCCCTCCTCTGTCTACCCCTCCCCCTAGGGTCATCGTCCTGAAGCGCGGTGCACCCTCGAGGCCTCTCCTGTCGCTTTTCCGGCCAGAGCCCTTGAGAGTGTGTGTTCCATGCCACTCCCTGCCTCCTGCCCCTGCCCTCGGCCAGGCGCCCTCACCTGCTGCTGCGCTTTCTCTCCGCCCCTGCCCGTGGCTTCAGACCCCCCTGCACGCCCGTGACACCCACCTTCCTTTCTCTTCCAGAGATGGTCTAGGTTCTCACCTGCGATGCAGACTTCTCCTCTTCTCTCATATTTTTTGTGTTTCTGCAGCCTGGCTCTCACATAACTCCACATCGGCTGCCTTCACACTGCGTCTCAAGGAAAAGCCCAGTATTTCTTCGTGGAAATGAAAAAACCACGAATGTCGTCCTAAAAAGATGTAACTTTCCCCTAAATGTATGGGAGTGTCTTGAGTATCAGTATAATAGCAGTTTGGGGAAAACCTCCGCAGTTTATCAGGCCATGTGCCTTTTCCCATTGTTCCTAAGCTCCACGATGCATGTCTTGAGCGTGAACTGTTTGGGCCGACCTCACGGATCCGGCCTTACCCACCCGACTTTCCACGAAGGGTGTCCAGTCCCATCAGCTCCCTCCACACACCCAACCAGTCCTGGTTGCAGCCGTCTATTGGGTATTTAACTGGATCGTATTCTTGTCCGGAAAAATACGCGCAGCCACTTGGCTGTCAATTCATGGGTTTTGGAGGACAATGGAAAGGATTGTGTGATGGACTGTAAAATACGTGCCATTGTGTGTTTATGCACACTTAGCAGGTAAAACTCGGGCACTGGTCACCACACTCGGATGTGGCGAGTTCCTTGTTCCTCTTCTGTCCCCACACCGGCTCTGTGCACTCGTCTGGTCCTGTTTTGTGCCATTTTCACAGAATCATCCTACATTCCATGGCCATTATGGTGATTGTTGCTTTTCTGACTGTGGGCTTTGTGTTTTAGACTTGAGGCCAGAGATTAGAAGCAGGGTGTGGGGGTGTCTCAGGCTAACTGTGTGTCAGCACGTACCTTTCTTTGGTCTCACCCCATAGTTTACTTTAAAAATGTGAATGATTTCGGGGCACCTGGGTGGCTCAGTCGGTTGGGCGTCCGACTTTGGCTCAGGTCATGATCTCGCAGTTTGTGAGTACGAGCCCTGCATCAGGCTCTGTGCTGAAGCCCGTTTTGGATTCTGTGTCTCCCTCTCTCTCTGACCCTCCCCTGTTCATGCTCTGTCTCTCTCTGTCTAAAAAATAAATAAATGTTTTGTATTTCACCCAAGATGAAATTTCCAGTTTCTTTTGAAACCCCAGGAAATCCAGGCCAGCGTTTTCCTGCACAGAGCAGGAATGGACAGGCGCTGCACGGAGGCCCCCAGGCTCACGCCCACCTCTGCCAGGTGGCCAGTGGCTGTGATTTCCTTGTTTTTCCTCTGGTCCCCTTTTGGCATTTGAACCTGTGCGTTCTGGCTCCTGCCAAGGGCTCGGGTCCGAAGTCTACCCCCTGTCTCTTAGCACATCATGAGTGAGGGACAGGCACGTGACTGCCTCTCCTGTCCACTCCTGCTCTGTGCCCCCTTGTCCCGTAAAATGCTTGGGCCCGGGAAGGGTCGCCTCATCGTTCTGTGCGACACAAAACGCCTACATCTCTGGTCATCACTAGCTGAGGGTGGCTTCAGGTTTTCTGAGAAAGAGGCTTAGGGAGTCTTGACTTTGGGTGGGAAGGAAATGCTCTTGGGCAGGTCTATCCTGTCCCTGTGCTCAGAGCCACGGGGGGGGGGGGTGGGGGCAGGGGGAGTGCTTAGCTATTCTGTGCCCTGTGTGTGTCTGTGAGTGAAAAGCAAGTGATATATTCACCCCAAATGAAATTACTGGTAGTCTGCGTCTCTCTTGTCCTCAGTAAATTTGACCCCATGGGGGATGAAGGGACGTAATGAGTTTTTATTCAGGTTCCACTGCATTTACGATGGCATCCTGCCATTCATGTATACGCTACGTCAGCCTGAAAGTGTAAAAGGAGTGTGACTATCTACTCCTATTTGACGAAAAATAAAATTTTCGATTTCTCCCTCTGTGAAAGCATGGAATTCATTCTGAGTTTGTGAGACGTATGTTTTGAAGATATTTTGAAAATAACTCTTGCCCCCACTTCCTTACTTAGAAGGCATGCGCATTATCGTTTTCAGTGCCTTGATGTGTAGAATTAAGGATTTTACATTTCTGTCATATAATGATATTTTTTTCCCGGGAAAAACAGCATTTTTGGCTTCGAAACATGATCCTTCAAGTACGCATGGCCTGGAAGCCAGTTTTTACGAGGTCAAGCTCTAATGGCCAATTAAAGTTGATAGCCTCCGTCCTTTATAGTTTTCTTAAGTGCCGGCTGATGTGAGAGCACAATGCTCAAATTCCCCGGCAGGAAAGAATTATAGGCCATTTGAATATGATCAGCACACATGCCCGTGAGCATGTAGCCTTCCAACAGCCAAAGCCCTGCAAGAAAACACGACCATACCTGGCAAGAAATCCCGTCACTGAATGGTGTCAGTCTGCCTTTTCATTAATAACTTGGCAAAGAGCGTGTGTCTTCTGTAAACATTTCAGGTGGATTTCACAGAATAGAAGGTCGATTCAACGAAAGTGTTGTAGGAAGACCAAATCGCACGCACTAACACCCCTCCTCTCGTCAGAAAGGCCAACTGGCCCTGGGATTAGCCCTCCTCCTCCGCCGTCCAAGCGGATCCCTGTTCTGCAAATATCTCCTCAGCCAAAGGCGTAAGACTAAATAATAGGACAAGAAAAAACCCCACAGAAACCAAAACCCAGAAACCTAGTCAGCATGGAGTGTGCTCTCATTCCGTCCATCCTCTGCCCCCTCGTTTGTAACTACTCCATCCATTCCAGTGAGTTGTAATTCGAAAACACAACAAAAGGGTTTCTTCTCCATCCTGGAGATGCTTTCAAGTTATTCTCGGGGCAGAAAGCTGAACAGCGGCCTGGGGAATGCGGGCAGCTGTTCTTGACCCCTCTGCAGAAGCTTGCCACGTTTACAGAAATGTGTACTTCTTAAGTTTTATTCAGTAGTTACACTTACCAGCCAAAGACTACAATTCCTGGGCTAGAGGGGTTCTTTCACATTATTCTATCTGATTATTTATAATTTCTCTTTTTTTCTTTCCATCCAGAAAACTCTCTTCATGTCCTATCACATGTCCCCTTTTATCCTCAAAGGACTTTGTGAAGCACATTTTTATTTTATTTTATTTTTATTTGTTAATGTTTATTTCGAGAAAGAGAGTGTGTGAGCAGGGGAGGGGCAGAGAGAGAGGGGGAGAGAGAATCCCAAACAGGCCACATGTTGTCAGCGCAGAGTGCAACGTGGGGCTCGAACCCATGAACCGTGAGGCCATGACCTGAGCCAAAATCAAGAGTTGGCCGCTTAACCTAGTGAGCCACCCAGGCACCACGGTGAAGCACATTTTTAAAGCACCTGTTTAAAGGTCCTGTTTCAGAGACATCGTAGTAAGGTCTCCTCAAGGACAAGACTTTCTGGGGTGTAGCTTTCAGGACAGATGGGAGTTTCCTGCAGTAGCGGGTTAGCTTTGCAACGCCCTGCTTTCCACAGCTCCTTGGTCAGCCCTGGGGGAACGAGATGGAAAGGGCCACAGAGCCTCTTCATTCACTCCGCCAGGGGGTGACCCGGCACCTCTGCTCGCATGCCGTTGACCAGACCTGATTACAGAACCTCTCTTAACAGCAGGGGGCTGAGCAGTCTATTTCGTGTGTGCTCGGAGGGAACGGCGTGGACTGAGATTTGGTGCATATGTGGTGGCGGGTGGGCAGTGGTCCTGCGGCCGGGTCTGTGGGCTGCAGCCCCACTGCTCTCTCTACGACACGGTGCGTTCCCTGGTGCCGTCCCCACAGCCCTTTCCAGCGGTAGATACCAGTGTTCACGACGGGTGCGCGGTCAGGATGGATTTACGCATTCGCTCGCTTGCACTGGTCGCGCCAGTTCAGAGTGACAGCTTGGTTTAGATGCGGCGGGAGAAGCCTGGCCAACGATTACAGTTTTTAGTTTGGTAACATGAAACATTAAACTAGTGACTACACCCCCTTCATAAGAGCTGGGAATTTAAACACTCCTTTTAAAGAACCAAGCTGCTGGGCGCCTGGGTGGCCCAGTCGGTTACGCGTCCGACTTCAGCTCAGGTCATGATCTCACGGTTCATGAATTCCAGCCCTGTCTCAGGCTCTGTGCTGACAGCTCGGAGCCTGGAGCCTGTTACAGATTCTGTGTCTCCCTCTCTCTGCCCCTCCCCTGCTCATGCTCTGTCTCTCAAAAAAAAGGAACCATGCTGGTTATCAGTCACATGATACATAACCTTGAACATACCTTTGAAAGTTAGAGTTGAAACCGAAGGCAGAAAAACATCACATATGCTCAGTGAGATCACCTGTAACTTGGATAGGTACAGGGGTTAGTCTACAACCAACTAGTGGTCTGACCATCTGCAGATCAATTAACCCTTCCTACTCTCTTCTCCCCCAATTTGTTTTCTGACCAGAGAAAAGACGCATGTTTGTTGTGATAAATTTGAAAGTTCGTGACAATTATAAGGAAAATAAACAGAATAAAATACTCTTAACATGTCGGTGTTTCTCTTCATTCATGTATGTTTGTGTGTATGTGTATCTGTACATATGTGTAAATTAAAAAAAAAATTGGCACTTGTTTATGTAATGTCATCTTGTCTCATGTTTTACTTGACATAAAAATATAAAAATTAGATTTCGGTGCTATTAACTATTCCTTAAAAACATGGTATTAAAACTTAACGGTAGGATACAAGCACAAACAGTTAACACCCTCCATTCTTGAATCATTTCCCTATTTTGGGTATTTAAGAAATGTCTGTTTCACATTATTCTATCTAATGCTGTAGGAAACATCCTTATAAATAAATGTTGTGTACATCTCTCATAATTTCTCCTGAAGTCACCTCTAGAATTATAATAGCAGAAACATAGCTGTGTTTAATATCATTTACGTATATTGCCGAATTACCCTGGAAAGATCCTGAATACAGCACTATAATTTTCTTTCAAATCTTTCTTTGAAAATAGTTTTAGGGACGCCTGGGTGGCTCAGTTGGTTGAGTGCCCGACCCCGGCTCAGGTCACGATCTCACGGTTTGTGAGTTCAAGCCCTGCCTCAGGCTCACTGCTGTCAGCATAGAGCCCACTTCGGATCCTCTGTCCCCCTCTCTCTGCCCCTCCCCTGCTTGTTCTCTCCCAAAAATAAATAAATATTTTAATATAGTTTTATATAGTATTGCCTTGTTAATTTAATTTAATTTTGGATGGTTAATCAAGTCAGGTTTGTTTTTTTTTATCATGTATGTATTGTCTGGTTACACTTCTTCTGTTAGTTGCTTTTCTATCCCTGATTTTTCAAATGCGTTTGGTACTTCTTTTTCTTTTAAAAAGCTCATTTTATTTATTTTTTTAAGTTTATATATTTTGAGAGAGAGAGAATCCCAAGCAGGCTCCTGCTGTCAGCACAGAGCCCCCACTTGGGGCTCGATCTCACGAACTGTGAGATCATGACCTGAGCTGAAATCAAGAGTCAGACGCTTACCTGACTGAGCCACCCAGGTGCCCCTAAAAAGCTCATTTTAAATGAATAATACTAATGTTAACCCTTTAAGTTCCAGCTACGGATACTTCAACATGATGATAACCATATTGATCTTGGATTAAAAGAGAAAAAGACACACAGATGTTGAGTTAGCAGCATTAAGGAAGACTGTTAAGTAAAATGTAATGCAAAAGCGTTATTCATCTAGTAAATAAATAGTACTTACTATACTGTTAACTGTTTATTTAGTAAGTGCTATTTACTGACTGTTTGCTGTGCGAATGGAGGTATGTGCTCCGCGTACACAGCCGTTGAACCTCCGGGAAATGGGCCTTCCTCTTCTCCGAGCGCAGATGCGAAAGCTGAGATTGGCAATATCACACGGCTCGTGTGCAGTGGTACCACTAGCATCTGGCAGAGCCGGGGTTCGAATCTAGGGTCCGTACCCTCCAAGGCCTGCCTTCCTGTCTTGGCGTCCATCATAATAAGCCCAACCACGAGCGTCCGCCTCCAGGACCCCAGGGGCCAGACTTCATGTAAATGGTGGTGTAGGCGCGGTCTGCCAGGCTCCCAGCCCTCTGCCGTGAAAATGCAAGTCTCACGGAAAGAGCTGGAAAAGTCAGAAACCGAGGTAGCCAATGAAAGCATCATGTCCCCAACAGCCCTGGGAGGATTTCTGAAATTATTTTTATTTGGGACCAGGGATTAGAAAATACATAAAATGGGGGCACCTGGGTGGCTCAGCCGGTTGAGCATCTGACTTCGTCTCAGGTCATGATCTCGCAGTTTGTGAGTTTGAGCCCCACATCGGGCTCGGTGCTGACGGCTCAGAGCCTGGAGCCTGCTTCGGAATCTGTGACTCCCTCTCTCTCTGTCCCTTTCCCACTCGCATTCTGTGTCTGTCTCTCTCAAAAATAAATAGACATTACAAAAAAATTTTTTTTACAAAAGACAATACGTAAAATGTACAGGGAAGTTTTCATCATGTGTAAAGGGGCCCTGAGTTTGGAGCACTTTGAGATGAACTCTCTAACGGCCTCCACCGCAGAACCACATGCCCCGGCAGACCACCAATCCTCGGGAGCTGTGCAAAGATCAGGGCTCCCACATCCAGCTTCTGATGAGAGGAACCCCGGAAGGTACCAGAAAGCGGAAATTAGAACCCAATCCAGCACAGTCAAATGACTGTTTTGCTGATAACGTTCCTCAGCGTTTCCTCCCACAGAAGTGGAAGGCAGGGGGTGATGCTGAACATCCTTGGCTCAAGCAGTATGCTAAGAGACAATTATTTGGATTCTGTCTACACATGTAGGTTAATATCTTCTTGGGAATTCTGTCTCAGCATTTGTACTTACACTGCCTTAAATTAAGGAGCTTAAAGATCTATTGCATCCTGAAATATCACTCTCAGAGAGGTGGACATCAGGATTCTGTTTTCCAGACAGACCCAGTACGAGGCACCTGCCGGGGGGCACTCACTGAGTGGGTGGGGTACCTGGGAGCCCTGGGCTTCTGAGCCTGGTGGTCTTGGGTCAGGTAGGAGGTCAAGGGGAAGACCAACGTCACTTGTTACCAACAATCCAGGCATTGTGTGTGCATTCAAATTCTGGAAACTGATCACACTGAGAAAAGCTTAGAGGCATCCAACACCACTCATTTACATTCCTTCATTGATTATTGAAACATTTATTAAGCACTTGCAGTGTGCTAGGCAGTTGCACCTTCCAGGATTCCGATTGCAAGATGGGAAAATTATCAAATGCCCTCAAATGTCCAGGGCGCCTGAGTGGCTCAGTCGGTTAAGCATCCAACTTCGGATCAGGTCATGATCTCGTAGTTTGTGGGTTTGAGCCTCACGTCACGCTCACTGCTGTCAGCGCAGAGCCCACTTTGGGTCCTCTGTCCTCCTCTCTCCCTGCCCCTCCCCCCAACTCTCTCTCTCTCAAAAATAAACGTTAAAAAAAAACCTTCAAGTATTCATACTGCTGGCTTAGTGCTCTTCTAAAAGTTTATTCTAAATAAATGTCAGATACGCACCTAAAGATTGATTATGAGGATCAAAACATTATTTAGTTTAGATTAAAAATTTTATTTAAAAATAAATCTCTCTCTGTCTCTGTGTCTCTCTCTCACAGACACACAAACCCATGCCATTGCCAAGCCATGTGATTGCTATCACATCAAAGTCAAATAATTGATTGGTTGACAAAGTAACCTTTGAACTAGCATTATTTGTGAAGAATAGAGGACTCGTAATTCCTGTGCTCTTTCTAGCCAGTGGCCAATAGGCCCCTGTTTATGATTCTGCCCCGAGAACAAAACAGTATCGACTCTACTGAGAATTACTTTTAAATGTCTCTTTAGGGGCGCCTGGGTGGCTCAGTTGGTTAAGCGTCCGACTTCGGCTCAGGTGATGATCTCGCGGTCCGTGAGTTCGAGCCCCGCATCGGGCTCTGTGCTGATGGCTCAGAGCCTGGAGCCTGTTTCAGATTCTGTGTCTCCCTCTCTCTCTGACCCTCCCCCATTCATGCTCTGTCTCTCTCTGTCTCAGGAATGAATAAACATTAAAAAAAAAATTAAAAGAAAAAGTCTCTTTTGTTCTCATGAAAATGTGAGTATTTTTCTTGAGGTAGTGCTGCTTTTTATTTATTGATTCTATTCAAATATAATTAACATACAGTGTTATATTATTTTTAGGGGGACGATGTATATAGTCGATAATTCTATACATCACTCAGTGCTCATCAAGATAAGTGTACTTTTAATCCCCCTCACCAGTTCTACCCATTGCCACCCACCTCCCCAACTGGCAGCCACCAGTTCGTTCTTTGTATTTAAGAGTCTGGTTTTTGTTTCTTTTTTTCTGTTGTTCATTTGTTTTGATTCTTAAATTCCATGTAGGAGTGAAATCATACGGTATTTCTCTTTTCGGACTGACTTAATTCAGTTGGCATTAAACCCTTTAGATCTATCCATGCTGCAAATGGCAACATTTCATTCTTTTTTTATGGCTGAGTACTATCCCACTGTATAATACCCCATTTTCTTTATTCGTTTATTGTCGATGGACACGGGTCGTTTCCATGTCTTAGCTATTGTAAATAATGTTGCATTAACCACAGGGGTGCATATATATTTTTGAATTTGTGTTTTCATTTTCTCCGGGCAAATACCCAGTAGTAGAATTACTGGATCATATGGTCATTCTATTTTTAACTTTTTGAGAAACCTCCAGGCTGTTTCCCATAATGGCTGCACCAATTTGCATTCCCACCAGCAGTACACAAGGGTTCCTTTTTCTCCGCATCCTTGCTAACACTCTTATTTCTTGTGCTTTTGATTTCAGCCATTCTGACAGGTGTTAGATAATATCTCATTGTGGTCTTAATATGCATTTCCCTGATGATAAGTGATGTGAAGCATCTTTTTATGTGTCTGTGGCCATCTATATGTGTTCACTGGAAAAATGTCTATTGAGGTCCTGTGCCCATTTTTAATTGGATTATTTGAGGGTTTTTGGTGTTGAGTTATATAAGTTCTTTATATAATTTGGATATTAACCCCTCTTCAGATATATCATTGGCAAATATCTTCTCCCATTCAGTAGGTGGCCTTGTTGTTTTGTTGATGGTTTCCTTCACTCTGTGAAAGCTTTTTATTTTGGTGTAATCCCAATAGTTTAATTTTGCTTTTGTTTCCCTTGCCTTTGGAGACCCATCTAGAAAAATGTTTCTATGACTAATGTCAAAGAAGCTACTGTCAACGTTTTCTTCTAGGAATTTTATGGTTTCAGGTCTCGTATTTATGATTTCAGACCTCACATAAGTAGGATTTGTTGGATTTTCCCCCTTATTAGTATGTAGTGTCCTTCTTTGTCTCTTGTTACATCTTTTTAAAATTTATTTTTATTTTTTTAAATAGGCTCTACACCCAATGAGGGGCTTGAACTCACGGCCCTGAGATCAAGAGTGACATATGCTCTGCTGACTGAGCCAGCCGGGTGCACCTACGTCTTTGTTTCAAAGTCCCTTCTGCCCAACATAAGTCTTGCTACCCCGGCTTTCTTCTCACTTTCATTTGCATAGTAAATGCATTCTCTTCCCTTTCAGTCTGCAGGTGTCTTTAGATCTGAAGTGAGTCTCTTGTGGGCAGCGTGTAGATGGGTCTCGAATCTTTATCCATTCCGTCACCCTATGAATTTTAATTGGGCATTTAGTCCATTTACATTCAAAGTAATTATTGATAGGTATGTACGTAGTGCCATTTTGTTACTTGTTTTCCAGTTTTTTCGGTTTTGGTTTGTTTTGTTGTTTTGTTTTGTTTTGTTTGTAGTTCTTCTCTGTGCTTTCTGTCTTCCATTGTGACTTGATGGCTTTAGTGATCTGCGTGAATCCCTTTCTCTTTATTTTTTGTGTCTCTATTACAGGCCTTTGATTTAAGGTTATGATTAGGTTCGTATATAACATCTTATGCACATAGCAGTGCATATTAAGCTGATGTTTGCTTAAGTTTGAACCCATTCTAAAAGCACTGAATTTTTACTTTCCTCTCACATTTCATGCATATAATGTCATACTTTACATCCTTTCATTTTGTGAAGCCCTTGGTTGATTTTTATAGATGTAATTTATTTTACTCCTTTTGTGCTTTAACCTTGTACTGGTTTTATAAGTGATTAATCTACTAGTTTTATTATGTTTGTATTTACCTGTGAAATGTTTTCCATTCACAGCTTTTTACCTCTGCTTGTGGTCTTTCCTTTCCACTCAAAGAATTCCATTTAACATTTCTTGTAAGACTGATTTTGTGGTCATGAACTCCTTTTGTTTTTCTGAGAAACTTTTTATGCTTCCTTCTTTTCTGAAGGGTAGCCTTGCTGGATACAGGATTCTTGACTGCAGATTTTTTCCTCTCAGCGCTGTGAATATATCATGCCATTCCCTTCAGGCCTACAAAGTTTCTGCTGAAAAATCAATTGATAGCCTCATGGGGTTTCCCTTGTATGTATCTGTTTTCTCTTGCTGCTGTTAAAATTGTCTTTATCACAACTTTTTTACCATTTGAATGATGTGTCATGGTGTGGACCTCCTTGGGTTGATTTTGATGGTTTTCTGTGCCTCCTACATCTGGATTTCTGTTTCCTTCCCAGGATTAGGGAAGTTTTCATCTACTATTTCTTCAAATAAATTTTCTGCCCTTCTTTCTCCCTCTTCTTCTTCTATAGGATCCCTATAATGTGAATATTATTATGTTTGATGAGAGCCCCTGAGTTCCCTTAACCTATTCTCATTTTTTTTATTATTCTTTTTTCCTCTTGCTATTCAGCCTGGTTGCTTTCCATTATGCTGTCTTCCAGCTCACTGATCTGTTCTTCTGCTTCTTCTAGTCTACTGTTTATTTCCCTCTAGTGTATTTTTAATTTCAGTCATTAAGTTCTTTATCTGATTGTTTCTTTTTTATATGTTCTGTCTCCTCATTGAAGGTTTTACTGAGATCCCCCATTCTTTTCTCACATCCGTCGACGATCTTTATGACCATAACTTTGAATTCTCTATCAGACATATTGCTCATCTTCATTTCATGTAACTCTTTTGCTGTGGTTTTGTTCTGTTCTTTCATTCGGGAAACATTCCTCTGTCCTATTTTGTCTAGCTCTCTGTGTTTGTTTCTATGGATTGAGAACCAGTGATCTTGAAAGTAGTGGCCTTATGAAGATGTCCTGTAGTGCCCTGCAGTGCGATGTCCTCCGTTCACTGGGACCTGTAACTTCAAAGGCATCTCCTATGTGTGTTGCGTGCACCCTGCTGTTGTGCTGAGCCTTGTTTGCCTTCAGTCCAGTTGGCCGCAGTCTCCCACTTTGCCTGTTGTCAGCAGGATGTGATTGATCCTGCGCCATCAATGGGCTGGTTTGGGGCTGCTGTGGGTTTGTAGTTGGGTGGTGTCAGCAGGTAGACCAGATGCCTGCCCTCAGCCTGTGTGCTGGGACTGTGTTTGCTTGGAACTGCAAGGTGTTCTCTCTGCTTTGTCCCCTGGGAGGCTTCTGGTGGTGGGTGAGGCTGGCATACAAACCACGTGGCTGCCTCCAGTGCATCTGCCCAGGCTGCTGTGACCCTGAACTGCTGGGCTCTTTCCTCGTGCTGCCCCCGGAGAGGTTTCTACCTGTGAGCAAGTAGATGCCTGCCCCCCAGACCATCTGGCCGGGCAGGGCTGTAGACACACCGATAGGCAGGGCACTCCCTCTGCCCTGCCAGTTATAAGGTTCGGATACTGTGACTGCAGTCAAACTGGTGTGTGTGGCTACCTTCTCTTCTCCTCCAGGAGGACTCACTTTGGAGTGGTGTGGTCCCCACCCAGGGCTGCTTGCAGGATGATATGTGGCAGGAGCAGCTTTGGAGGGACTCCTGCTGAGTGGGGCAGGCTGGATGGGGATCTATAGAAGGATCTGCAGGTGGTACGTGTGGTGTTAGTAAAGCCGGTGGGCGGTTCACGTTGGTTCCCATAAGTGTCTGGGTGTCTAGGCTGGGAGGACAGGGGGTTGGTGCCCGCCAGCTCTTTTGTTCTTGGAGAAGTCTCCTCAAGATCCCTGTGTCTCCTGCACACGTTCTGAAATTATAAATAAACCTCCTTCAAGTGCACCCCAGGCATTTTTCAAACTGTTGTTTCTGTGCCGTCTGTGGGAGGGCAGTTGTTTGTTGTGCTGTCTCTTTAAGGGTAGAGACTCAGTTTCCTATCACCCTCAGGCTCTCCCAGAGCTAAGCCCACTGATTTTTAAAGTACTTGGCATTAAGGCTTGCTAATCGTAAAAACTTGTAAAGCTAAGCCCTGCTAGTTTTCAGAGCTAAGTATTACGGGGACCTGTCTTCCCAGTGCAGTCCCCCACCCCCCTGTCTGGGGTGCCTGTTGTGGGGTCTGCTTCTCAGCCTTCTCTGTGCCTCTGCTGTCCCTCCCGTTTGTGGTCAGTCTCATCAGGAGCTTGGTTCCCGATGGCCTCTGGGCCCCTCCTACCCTTTATGTTGTGGCCTCCTCTCTACAGTGAGCTGTGGAGAGTCTGTTCTGTCAGCCTTTGGGTCATTGTCGGGGTGAGCTGCCCAGATGTGGCTGTCACCTAGTTGTGTCTACCGGACGAGGGGAGCTGAGGATCCTACTTCATCACTTCCCAGAAATCCCTCACTTGCTTCTTTCTTGACCATGCGCGTCTCTGTGTCTAAGGAATCTCAAATTATTTTTTCTACAGTTTACCTCTCATTAAGAAGCAACCCCAGGGGCGCCTGGGTGGCTCAGTCAGTTGAGCGTCCGACTTCAGCTCAGGTCATGATCTCACAGTTTGTGGGTTCGAGCCCCGCATCGGGCTCTGTGCTGACAGCTCAGAGCCTGGAGCCTGCTTCGGATTCTGTGTCTCCCTCTCTCTCTCTGCCCCTTCCCCTCTCTCTCTCTCTCTCTCTCTCTCTCCCTCTCTCTCAAAACCAAATAAACATTTTAAAAAATTTAAAGAAAAAAAGAAGAAACCCCAATATCGGTGAAATAAATGGCAGTTATGCTCCAACATTGACATGGTCCTGACCTCATCTTGCTAATTTGGCAAAGATAATAAACACTTTCATTAAAAGAAGTTGGTAAAGAAAATTGTAGAAATTCCTTCATCATATTCGGTCCTTTTCAGTATCTAATTTCAGCAAGGTAAAGGAGAAGTTTAAGTAAAGAAAGGAAATAGAATATAAATTTCAGCAGTATTTGTTCTTTTCATTTTACTAAGGAAGCAAAACACTGGTTTGCAAAAATGTCAGGGCAAGCCACATTTAATGAAATCCACCCCAAAGTTGACATATCTTGGTTGAAACTATAATAGCTGTAGACAGTTATTCCGCACAATATCCTCAAGACGTCTTTAAAAGGACGATTTTCACCTTTTAAAAAACTGAAGCATTTTTTGGGGGTGGAAAAGACTGAAAAAATGATCAGTTTTCATAGACTTGAACCTGGGCCTGATGTTAGTTTTACTCCGAGCAAATCCGATAGATTCTCGTTGTAAGGGTCTGCCCTTAACCCACAACCCTGGCCTCCGAGGGGCCTATTTCCCTGCAGAGTCTTGACCTGTCTGGAGCTTGACCTCCTGCCTCGCACCCGCATACTGTGTCAGTCCCGTCCCGTGTTACCCCGGGCCTCACAGGCCCACTCGCTTGCCCCCATCCCCGTGCACTGGAGTAGCCCTAAGTTTTATCTGAGGGAGACTTTATTATTCAGGGAGCCCCCACCTTAGAGATACGTGCACACACACAGACAGACACACAGACATAGAGAGGCATACACACACATGCACACACGGGTGCGCATACAGACACAGGCACACACACATGCACACATACGTAAAGATAGGCATCTACACATGCACACACTCGCAGTCACACATACAGGCACACGCACATACAGACAGGCACACACAGGCACAGGTACGCAAACATGTACAGACAGGCACACATACGGGCACACTCACAGACAGGTGCATGCATCTATGGATAGGCACACGCACCTAGAGAGAGACACACGCACAGACAGACAGACACGTGCACACGTACAGACAGACACACACACGTACTGATGTGCACACGCGTACTGGCAGGCACACACAGGCACTCACAGCTAGCCCTGCTCAGGGCACTTCTCCCACATCCACAGGGACTATTTTATGGACTCCCTGACCTGAAATTCAGAGTTAATATCAATACGGAAATAATGTAACGAACCATCGGTTTTGTAAAGCTATTTGGGCAAAGGCTGCCTTGAGGCATCTTAGGGTAAATACTTTAGCGAACAAGCTGTCATTTTCATTGTGTCCGGGGCACTCCCCACATCCAAACACGTGGTGGCCGGGTTAAGGGCTTAGCCACGCGGCAGCCCCCGCTGTTGATATTCACAAGAGCAGGTCTCAATATTTGGGGGTATGAGATTTCTGTTTCTTCTTGCCGGGCTAGTGTTCCTGCTTCAGAAGACGTGAGAATTCTCAAGCCTCTGAAGAGATGGATGGGAAGTACGTGCGGCGTTGGCTCCCCCCCCCATCCTGGTTGCCACCGCCGTTGTCTGCTCCCCTTAGGCCCCACGTCCTCCCATGTTGCGCTGTGAGGCACCCCTCTTGGAAAGACACGGGGAGGGAGCGCTGCCTGTGCCCAGCGAGCATCGTTTGTGAATAATCCGGGTGCTGTGAAAAGTCACGGCTGCATTGTCACTGGTCCTTCACCGGCCCTCCTCCTCAGTGGGACTTCCACGTGTAAGATGCCCGGTCCACCTCAAAGAATGCTCGGGTATTTGCAAAGACGGCTACTGGCGCCCACCCGAATCGGCGACTGCTGTCGTTTGAGGAGAGGGTGGGCACGGGCTCACCCTCCGGGTGGCTGAGACCGAGCCTGCCCGCCGTTCGGCAACTGCTTGTGCAGCCTGGGGTCCTCAGCTGGGGCATCAGACCCATCACAGGATCTCAGGGACTGACGCAGAGGGTCCCTCTTTCAGGGTCACTGTTCTGTCCAAATCGCCGTGGTTTTCTAAGGCTTCTGGGGAGGGGACGGGGGACCGTCCCCAAAGGCAACTCAAGAAGCAGCACAGACGCTCAGCTTTTCGGGGTGCATTTCCCCACCAGCCCTGAGATCAGGTCACACCAGGACTCTGGAGATGGGAGAGAAGCCCGCTCCCCAGAAGGTTCCAATGCTGTGCCGTCGTTTCTGCTCTGAAACAACTGACACAGAAACAAGGGGGGCGATTCACACAATTCTGTGTAGCAGTGATCGCCAGAATGTATTGAGTGCCTGCTATGTGACAAGCCCTGCCTGTGGTGAATTCTCTGCACACGTGATCATTTGCCGTCACAAAATCTCTGTAAGTATTTTTTAACCTGCATTTTGCAGATGAGGAAACCGAGGCTGAAGTTGAGACAAATGAGGCAGCGGATCTATTAATGCAGATTAATCCGCGAGACTGAGGTGATTTCATTTTTATGGCAAATGGTAAATTATGATGTGAATAAAAAGAGTATTTTAATTGCTTCCCTATTTCTTTGTTTGTTTGTACTTTTTGTTTCCGTGGAGATCCGGTTCCTTCCGTGACGGCCCTGACTGTGGCAGTCACAACCTCAGGCCCCTCTTCCTTCCGGCCTTAGAACAGCAGGTCAGGCGTGGAGGTGTATCTCCTTGTATGTGGGGGCACCTCCTAGGGTCACGCCCACTTGTAGGCTTCCAGGAGACAAAGGAACAAGAAGTCAGGAGGAGGGAGGTGGGGCAACAGAAATGCCAGAACCGTCTCTGCCCTTCTCTCCGGCTTCCCCACCCCTCTCATTTTCTTCCTTCTCTGTCCGTATCAACGACAACGATCACTGAGGCTGGTTAAATCTGGTAGAGTGTTTCCGTATGGCCACAAGGCAATGAGCGTTAACCTCTTCAGTAATAAAGATTCGTACTACGAACCAGAATTTCCAGTTCATTTTAAGAAAACAAGAGAATAAAGCAGGCAAAGAAGTATATTCAAGGGGGCCCCTGAGTGGCTCAGTCCGTTAAGCATCCGACTCTTGATTTCAGCTCAGGTCATGATCTCGTGGTTTGTGGGCTCGAGCCCCACGTCAGGCTCTGTGCTGACAGCATGGATCCTGCTTGGGATTCTCTGTCTCTCTCTCGCCCTGGCTCTCTCTGTCCTTCCTTTACTCACGGGCACTCTCTTTCTCTCAAAATAAATACACATTAAAAAAAAAAAAAAGAAGTATATACAAGGGCATTCATTGTGACATTGCTTATAAAGACACAGCATGCATAAAATGGCTTAAAACAACACAGATTTACTATCTTACATTCCTGTACTTAGAGGTTCCTCAGGGTTCTCCCTGGGTTAAAATCAAGGGGTGAGCCCAGCTGGTTCCTCTCCGGAAGCTCCAGGGAAGAGTCTGTATCCCTGCTTTTTCCAGCTTATAAAGGCCACCGGGCCCCTTGGCTGGTGTCCCCTCCTCTTGTTTTCAGGCCGGGCAACATCACCTCTTTCTGACAATTTATCTGTCTTCACAGGTTTCTCTGGACACAAGTAGGAAAAGCTCTCTGATTTTTAGCACTCACCTGATGGTCTCAGGCCGAGCCGGGTAATCGGGATAATCTCCCTCTTGAACTTGATGGCATCTGCAGGCTCCAGGGTTAGGAAGTGGATATTTTGGGGGCCATTGTTTTGCCCTCCCAGACAGACATTGTCTTTCATTAAGAGAGTTTACCGGGGCGCCTGGGTGGCGCAGTCGGTTAAGCGTCCGACTTCAGCCAGGTCACGATCTCGCGGGGTCTGTGAGTTCGAGCCCCGCGTCAGGCTCTGGGCTGATGGCTTGGAGCCTGGAGCCTGTTTCCGATTCTGTGTCTCCCTCTCTCTCTGCCCCTCCCCCGTTCATGCTCTGTCTCTCTCTGTCCCAAAAATAAATAAACGTTGAAAAAAAAAAAAAAAAAGAGAGTTTACCTTCATCCTGTTATCGTTGATAGTTGGAATTAATTCTGCCACATGGTTTTGTAATTCCTATGCTTTCCTTTCACTTTAAAAAATGTGGTCCCCGTCCATAATTGGTGTTGAGCTGAGCAAATTAATTCTCTTTTTAAAACATTTTTAAGTTTTTAAGTTTATTTCTTTCTATTGAGAGAGACAGAGTGCATGTAGGGGAGGGGCAGAGAGAGAAGAGAACGGAGGGCCCCGTGCGGGGCTCAAACTCATGAACCATGAGATCATGACCTGGGCTGAAACTGGGAGTCAGATGCTTAACTGACTGAGTCGCCCAGGAGCCCGATTCTCTTTTTTTTTCAAAAATTTTATAATTTATTTTGCTTTATTTTAGAGGGAGAGAGAGAGAACAAGTGGGGGAGAGGGGCAGGGGGATTGAGAGGGAGAGAGAGAGAGAGAGAGAGAGAGAGAGAGAGAGAGAGAGAGAATCTTAAGCAGGCTCTGTGCTCAGCACAAAGCTCAATGGGGGGCTCAAACCCAAGACCCTGGGATCATGTCCTGAGCTGAAATCAAGAATCCAATGCTCACTTGGCTGAGCCACTCAGGTGCCCCTCCTGTTACTTTTGACTTCAGCTTGTTTCTTCTTTTCTTTTTTTTTTTAGTTTTTTTTTAATGTTTATGTATTTATTTTGAGAGAGAGAGAGAGAGTGTGCATGCGCTCAAGTGGGGGAGGGGCAGAGAGAAAGAGAGACAGAATCCCAAGCAGACCCCACAGCATCAGCACAGAGCCTGATGCAGGGCTCGAACTCACCAACTGTTAGATCATGACCCGAGCCGAGGACCCGAGCCCAGATCAAGAGTCGGATACTCAACCCTCTGTGCCACCCGGTCACCTTCAGCTTGTCTTTCCAGGAATTATCCCCCACTGTTGTGTCAATACTCTGCATATAGTATATATTTTGTAATTACAAAAAAAGCTATAAAAGAAGGGTAAGGTATATTAACTATCACGTGCAAACGAAAACAAGTAAAAGCAATATATTATGATAATGGCAAAATCTAACATTTATTAAGCTTTTTATGTGAATTAATTCCTTCACTTCTCTTGACGATCCCATGGGTCAGGATGGAGGGGCACAGGGTTGGAGTAGCCTGTCAGAGGAGCACAGTAAGAAAATGCTTCCTACACCAGTCATACTGCCTCCTGCTACTGTCGACCCACGAACAACGCAGGGGTTAGAGGCATCGAGCCCAGTCTAGTTGAACGTCTGCTTGCAAGATGTGACTCCCCCCAAACTTAACTACCACTAGCCTACTGTCACCTGGTGGCCTTACAGGTTGCACAAATCATCAATTAACACATTTTTTGTATGTTATATGCATCATGTACTATATTCTCACAATAAAGGAAGCTAGAAAAAAGAATGCTATTAAGAAAATCATGAGGAAGAGAAAATCCATTTGCAGTGTGTACTCTATTTATTTTTTTAAAAATCTGTGCTCAAGTGGACGCACACAGATCAAACCCTTGTTCGACGGTCAATGAGTCTAAGGGGTGAGTGGAGGGTGGGGGCGAATATGTGAAAACAGATTCATTCTGGATGGTGGGAATAAAAGTTTGCTTTATTTATTGTATTTTTATTTTTTTAATGTTTATTTCTTTTTGAGAGGGAGGACTGGGAAGGGCAGAGAGAGAGAGGGAGACACAGAATCCAAAGCAGGCTCCAGGCTCTGAGCTGTCAGCACAGAGCCTGACGTGGGTCTCGAACCCACAAACAGCGAGCTCATGATCTGAGCCGAAGTCGGACAGTTAACCCACTGAGCCACCCAGGCGCCCCTCCTCTGTGGCTTTTTAGACCACACCTTCTGTGTACACACAGTTTCATCATTTCTTCTCATGTCACCTCGTAGACATGAGATCATGGCCCCTCACGTGGATTTTAATGGGTGTAAGTTGCACAAGAATGAGAAATTTTGCATTTACCGAGGATACAGAGTGGCCTTTTTCTACATTTCAAATAGCATCATTGCCATAGAAACTGAACACTGTGGAACTAAAATACACAGAAAGAAGGTTAGTTAACCACCAATAGGAGCAGGTGCACCAAACCAAGCCTGTGAGCCAGAAGGGGGCTCAAGATGGTTTTGAGCCTAGATTTAGAACCAGCGTTAGATTTACAGTGAAAGAGATCATATGGGCCCCCACGCGGGATCTTTCTTGTCTCAGTACCCACCCCCCCATTCTCAAGCTTCCGACCCAGACTCTAAGTAATTTGGCTCTTGGCTGGCTTTTCCTCTGGCTACTCTTGTCTAAGTGGTTATGTGGAGAGAGGAAGGCATTGTTTGCATTGAAAACACATAGAGAAAAATAACTTTTATCACTATTTTTTTCTGGTTACATAATTGTTACAGGTTCAGTGTAGAAAATTTAAAAAATTCAAGCTAAAATAAGAAAATAAAGCAAAGCTTTCTTCCCACCATCCCGAATGAATCTATTTTCACATACTGGTCCCCACCCTCCACGCACTCCTGAGTTTGGTTGATCTTGAATACGGTTTATGGAGCCAGGCCGGTCAGAGGAAGGGCAGTTCCTTTTGCAGAAAAGGCACCAAACGATGATTTGCCTATGATCCTTCTGGAACTCCTGAAGCTCGTGTCTCTTTGTTCTTCAACCCAGAGAGCCCTGATCAGGAAAGGATGGAAAAAACTCTATGGACTCGCCATGAGTTCGCAAGAAATCATTGCATAAGCCCCCACCCCAGGCTCGTGGTGGCCACTGCAGTTATGACACAGAGAGTGTGTTATTTATGAGGCATATTTTACATGCATGAAACTACATAGCCTCCATGTTTGGGACGATAAATCACAAAGTACATTCATACGGTCTCACTCACTTTTACAACATCAACCAGCAATCCCTCCCCTTCCCTCTGCATTGCCTTTCTGCTGGCCACCTACAAGACTTTTTAGGGAAAATTTTGCAACCAGAGTTAAACTCCCTGCTCTTCCAAAGTAGGCAGTGGTGTGTATTGTTATCAGAAATAAAAGTAGCACCAAAATAATCAGGTCCATAGCTTTCCTCTTTTAAATCCTGTTCATCAGAGAGAAAGCAAGCACAGATATCCCAAAACTTGACCAAAAAAAAGCAGAATTTTGCCCTTTTCTTTGGAGAATTTTTTTTTAAACTGATGCTTTCCTGGGGGCACCTGGGTGGCTCAGTCGGTTGGGCGTCCATCTTCGGCTCAGGTCTTGATCTCACGGTTTGGGGGTTCGAGCCCCTCGTCGGGCTCTGTGCTGACAGCTCAGGGCCTGGAGCCTGCTTCAGATTCTGTGTCTCTGTCTCTGCCCCTCCCCATTCATGCTCTGTCTCTCTCTGTGTCTCAAAAATAAATAAATTAAAAAAAATTTTTTTAATTTTAAATGGTGCTTTCCTTGATCAAAACATGTGGAATTTCAATGTCATGACCTTGATTTACATCAAACTGACACAAATGTGTCCATTTTTTTTAAACGTTTTTATTTATTTTTGCGAGATAGAGAGACAGAGCGTGAGCAGGGTAGTGGTAAAAAGAGAGGGAGACACAGAATCCAAAGCAGGCTCCAGGCTCTGAGCTGTCGGCACAGAACCCGACGCGGGGCTCAAACCCACAAACCATGAGATCATGACCTGAGCTGAGTCAGACACTTAACTGACTGAGCCACCCAGGCACCCCACAAATGTGTGAATTTTATGTCAGGAATTTGTGGATCGCAGGGAGGGATGTGCCAATAAAAGGAAGCAATGTTTCTGCTAAAAAAGCAACATTTCTGCTAAGAATCAGTAATACCCAGTGACAATTACCTGTCGAGAGGGAAAAGGAGAAATAAAAGAAGAAATTTAGAAATGCCACAAATGAATAAATCATAATATTAGTAACTGTAAGCGTGTGATGAACTATAATTACACTACAGTGTGGCCTGCCCGCAAGATACACGAACGAAATATTTTAATTCATTGTCTTTGAAAAGTTCCTATTAGTGTTTTCCAAAGGAGCCTTCCAATCTGTCAGGTTTATCTGAGACAACTCGGAAGTTGATTTTTATGCTGCTATAAATGGTTTTTACGGTTGTCATAAACTCAGAGACATAATATACTAGCTACTGTAACAGCAAGGGTCCCAATTAAGGTGTTCCTTGCCTGGTATTAAATAAACATCACTTTCTAGATTGTTACTTTCTCCTTTGATTTTTTTTTTTTTTTGGTCTAAGAAAAGAAAGGAGTACATGTGGCCATGCAATAATGTATAATTTCAAATATCAAAATAAAATATGGCTTAGCTGCGTTTGACATAGCGCACAAATGAACTCAGAGGCAATTAACCAGAATTTCCACATTCTGTATAAAAAGGGCTTGAGGAGAAAATGCAGTGAGTTGTGTGGAGACATTTAAGTCACTCTTTTTGTATCTATAATTTTTTGGCATCTGGAACTTTGCTAGATCATCATTTGCAATGATAAATGGAGAGCCTATTTTGGACTCTACAGAACTCATTTTATACTGTAAAGTATGGACTTTATTTAAAAAAAAATAAATGGAGTTTAGAGTGGGTCCTACTCAGTCAGAATCCGATGATATTTTCATTATCAATGTCTCCAGAAATCCTGGGTTCTGGCTCCCTTGATAGTATCCCATTTGGTGATCAATCAGCCGGAACAGACATATTGCCGTGATTTGGATTTTTGAAGGGCGCAGTTCTTTGTAAAGTGTTCTTATCTGTGTTAATTTAAGTAAGTTTGCTGTTCTCTAGTGGCACATGGATCCGTCCCGACTTCTTAGCCCCTCACAAGGGAGGCGATATCCCATCGTGTTCCGAACCCCGACATTAGAGTAAGTTAGGGAAGCCGTTAGGCAGCCCTGGTCCTAAACATGCTTCACGCAGTCAAGGAGGGCACCAGACAGCGGTGTTCATCCTGCTGCTGTTCCCCAGCTCCCCACCCCCTGCGCCCCCTTGTCTCTGCTTCGTGCCAGCCAAGGCTGACAGCTGAGTTGAATGTCTGAGTGATCTTCAGCCCAGACACCCCACGAGGAAAAAAAAAGCACACGCGCACATGTAGCTGAACTTGAATAAAACCAGGTGTAACGCTCCTTATTTTATTCTTTCCCCCAGGAAGATAAACGTCTCATATCATATTTAATGATGCAACTCCATCCTATATCTTCCATTTAAAACAATTTGGAAGACAAACGTGGTAAGCGGCTGCCGGTATTCATTCATCTTATAAAATGGACGCCTATGCTCACAAATGGAATACAGCAAAAACTGATTCTGCGAACGTTCCGCAAGACGAGCAAACGTTGCTAATACATTTTAAACTGATACACGAGTACTGTCTTGCAATACGAGTTGTATGTGACGTGCAACGTCACACGACCGCAACTGAGTCCGTGGTTCTTGAAGTTTGCTTTGGTGTACGAGTGCTTTGGATTACAAGCTTGTTTCCGGAACAAATTATGCTCGCAAACCAAGGTTTTTCTGTGTATACGATACAAGTAGCCATGGTTCTGGGAATCAGGAAAATTCGATTCCAGTCATAACCTTGTTGTTAACTTTCTCACTGGCCCTGGACAGGTGGCAGAATTTCCAAGTCCGAATTCTGTCGATAAAATGACCAGGATGGGATTAAATGATGGGTATTTTTCTTTCCAGCTCTGTTTTGTGATTGCACTCCGTTCTTAGGTTTATTCAGTGCACAACATCCTGCTAGATGCTACAAGGTGGTATCAACAAGAGAGTAAGCCAAGGAGTCGGTCAGGTTTACTATTTAATTGGGGGAAGGAGCCACGCGTGCATCAGGAACATGGCAGAGGGAGAGCAGGGCCATTCGTGGGCAAGTTCCAGACAAGAGTCTGCAGTTAGAGGTCGACTCTCCTGCGCTGGCTGTGGAGAAGCGAGGGCAGAAGGGGCTTCTGGGTGGCTCAGTCGGTTAAGCATCCGAATCTTGACTTCGGCTCAGGTCATGATCTCACGGTTCCTGGGTTCGAGCCTTGCGTGAGGCACTGTGCTCACAGTGCGGAGCCTGCTTGGGATTCTCTCCTGTCTCTGCATCTCTGTGTCTCTCAAAATAAATAAATAAATAAACTTTAAAAATTAAAGTGAGGACGGAAATGAGACCTGGAAAAAGCAGGCTGAGGTAGCAGGACAGAGAGGCGTGACGCAGGATAAAAAACAATAGCATTTAGCCCCAGAGACATGCTGTGCTCCCCTGAAGCCCCATCACCCCCTTACCACCCTCACACTGACCTCAGTATAGGGCACCAACATCATTATAAGTCACGGAGATTTGGAAGCTGATCTGCGCAGGATGGGATTATTAATGGAAACCTCAGAAGAGACGTTAGGGAGACAGATCACGTGCTGCAGAGAATAGGCTTTTCCTGGCTTCCCCTCGACGAAGGGCTCCTCCCCGGCCTAGGGAGGAGCACCCACACCCCTGACCTGCCGCTGGGGTGGGGGGGAGTGGGGGGGAGTGGGGGGGAGCTCAGGAGAACGTCCTGTAAAGCAGCTTTGCTTTCTCTCTTTTAACACATTTTGTGTTTCTTCTTTGAAATGTCACGCAGTTTGGGCAAACACGTGTCCGTTGGTCATGTGCCTCAGGGAATTCTAGAACTCAAGGAGAACAGTGGATGCCAGCAAGCTGGACTTCAGCAGTAAGGGCTGTCTATCCTGTGAGGATGGCTTTCCTCATTCACCAGACAGCTGTCACTCCACACAGCCACACGGGCCCCTGGGAATCAGTTCTTTGACATGGCACCATGTTACATCCGCCTTGTTCCTGCTTACCTCCTAGCCTCCATCTGGGGTATTCATGCCCTTCCATGGTTGGTCTTTGCCCCTGATTTTCCTGTGATTGGGCCCAGCCCAAGGAGCCGATGTTGAAGTTCCTTCTGAAGAGGCCCTTCTTCTGGGGAACTTTAGGCACTTTCCCCTGTACTGTTTCCTGTCTCATTCTGAGATAACTTTTTATGACACGTGGTTCAACACTTGGTTCATTTACAGTGTCCCCATCACATTCCTAGTCTTTTCTTTCTTCAAATGATAATTGAATGCTTCATATATATAAATGGCTTTACTAGAGCTAGAAAGTGTACAAAAGCATTAAAAAAACAGTCTATTCTCAAGAAACAAGATCGCACATGATAATGCAAATAAATACAGCTTGATCAGTGTCATATGGTGAATATGTTCTAAAGGTTCCCTTGAAAGACTGTCAACTTTCTCTGACTATTGGTAAGACTTTTGTATGAAGAGTATTTTATGCAGATTGGATTTCTAGTTGACCTGTATTTTCTTTATCAAATCCACTTTTAACAGAGAAAGGTTTTTTGTTACCCAAGAACTTAAGATAGCATCACTGAAGTGCTCAAGGCGATTTAGAAAGGGAGGCTCCAAAATTATTTTTACTAATGATCATCTTTAGGATAAGTTTATGGCCTTCTGAGTGGATTTTGAAGAAAATAGTACTAATCTATATGTATAAATGATTGTAAGTTTGAGAGAATAATTTGATTTGTTTGAATGTTACTATATAGGAGGAGTGGAGGGGAGGAGGGAGGAGAGAAACATGGAGTTAAAAGTCAAAATTATGGCATTGAAATATAATGATGCTTTAGACAAAAGTATTTCATCCATTATTTTTCTTGGAAATGCCTTCTAAATCTGATAATGTAGCATTTTTGTTCTAGAAAATGGAATTACTTTTCCTCTTCTCAGGAAAATTACTTGTTGAACTTTTGCAATGTTGCTCATTGCTGAATTAACCAGATTAAGACTTAAGACTCATACACAACAGGCGATGTCCACTCACTTGGGGTGAGAACTGCCCTGGGGCCATGGCGGTGGGGGAGATGGTGGCGGGAGGCAGGTAGGCCTCTGCTTTGGAAGAACTTTTGTAGAGTTAGAGAAACTTTGAGGAGGTATGGGTTAAATGGGACTGTCATCTTCTCGTCCGGGCCCTCTGACAACAGATTTCTGGGCCAGAATGTTGGGTTCTCATGGAGCAGAGAGGCTGAATGCCCGCTTCCAAACAAGTCCTTCCAGTGGAAATTTGAACCCGCCACACCTTGTGAACGAGGGACCACAGATTTGGTCCCGCGTGGCCAGCACTGTCTCTGCACCAGGGAGACAAATTCACTGAAGGGGAAATGAGACCCCTGCGGAGCCCCGTGTTTTCCTGGCCGCACAATGAAGATGGAAAGGAAGGGGAGACGAGGATTTGGCTATAAGTAGATTTCAAGCTAATCAGAAAAATGATACATAGTAAAACCTTAGATTGCGAGTAACTCTTTCTGTGAGCGTTCCGCAAGATGAGCAAACATTTCTAATAAAATTTAACTTGATAAACGAGCGATGTCTTGCGATACGAGTCGTACGTGATGCCACATGTCACATGATCACAACTGAGCCAATGGTTCTTGAAATTTGCTTTCATATACGAGTGCTTTGGATTACAAGCCTGTTTCCAGGACGAATTATGCTTGCAAACCAAGTCTTTACTATACGTGAAATGAACAATGCAAAAATAGTTAGTGATGCGCCTGATAGAGATAACAGGACAACTGAGGAGGGGATCCACGCCAGAGTGGTGAGGAAAGCCAGATGAAAGAAAAGAGATTGGGCATGCATGGGTGGGGGTGAGTCAGGATCTGGGTGAACTGACGGGAGAGGAAAACAAGAAAACAGGCCGAGCAGCTCTGAGGATGAATGAGCAAGGCCAGAGGCTCCAGAGTGTCAGCTGGAAAAAAGGAGGCCCGCACAGAGACCTGATTGTGGAAGCGTGTTGATGACTAAGCCAAGGAATTTGGAATTTTTCCATCATCAGTAAAAGGCTCTAAGAAATCATTCTTCAAAATGTTAGGGGGGCTGTTCTCTATTACTTATTTATTTGTCAGTTTCACTGCTGTTCACTCCTTGTTGGAAATTTATAGTCAGGAGAAACATGGAACATGGCTGTTTAAGGAAAAAGGAATCTGGTTCCATATGAAGAGAGGGTGGGGTGAGGAAAGAAATCAAATGTATGGAGACAGATTAGTTTACCAGAAGCACTCTGCTGTGTTCTGATCTGTAATGATCATAAGAAGATAAACGCAGAAGAGATGTTAGGGCTTGGGGACTCCAGAACGGTAGTAAATGAGAGAGAAACAGGCAGAAGGGATCTGAGGTTTGCTCTTGGAGGAGTAACTTCACTGTGCATAGAAAGAGGGCCAGAAAGAACCCTCCAGCCAGCATGGCCCATCTCCTCTCACAATATAGTGCAGCAGCGTCCCGCAGGAATATAATGTGAACCACCTGTGAGATTTTGAATTTTCTAGTAGCCACGTGAAAAAACTAAAACAGAAGGTGCACCTGGGTGGCTCTCAGCCGGTTAACCATTCGACTCTTGATTTCGATTCAGGTCATGATCTCATGGTTTGTGGATTCAAGCCCCACGTTGGGCTGCCTGCTGATGGTGCAGAGCCTGCTTGGGATTCCCTCCCTCTCCCTTTCTCTGCCCGTCCCCTGCTCACACTCTCTCTTTCTCTCTCAAAAATAAATCAATACACTTAAAAAAGTTGAGACAGAAAAGTTTTTATGTTTATAATATTTTATTTAACCGGATATTTCCAAAATGTTATCATTTGAACATGGAATCGATATGAACAGTTACCAATGTGATAGTTTACAGTCTTCTCTTCTTTTACATTTTTCTTTACATTCTTTCTCTTTATACTTAGTCTTTGAAATTCAGCCCACATTTTACACCGACAGCACAGCTCAACCCCATCAGGCCAGTCACCACCATCTTTGACACGCAGCTCTAGCCTTTGAACTGATGGTGTCATAAAGGGCTAGCACCACCCCCCGAGGGGTGACTTAGGTGTTCCGAGGGTCAAGTGTATACATGGCACATGTGCACAAATGCTGCCACCCTTGGGCTCCTGATTCGTGAGAGGCCTTGAGAATAAGAGATCCAGAGAAGCATTTCTAGAACATTCTTCAGAAGAGTGCATTGCTCTCACGTGCCAAATTCATGGCTGCTTACTTGGCACAATCTTTTTTTGAGACAAGTTGCATATGTGGAGAATTTCCTGAAGTACTCAACCTTTTGCCCAGGCAGAGATCATCAGCGGAAGGCCTTTGACCCAAAAGTCGCCTGAAGCCCGTGGCTTGCAGCTGGCTTCCGCTTGGACAGCCCAGTATTTAAGACAATTCCAGCACAGCAACACTGACTTTGAGCATCTTTAGGCAAAGCACGTACTCTCCGCGCTCCACATACCATTGCCTACAACCAGCATTTCTGCATGTTCCTCTTACCTGCTTGCCTCTGACAGCATTTCTACTCTGGCTATTCAAAATTTATGCCTGTGTAAAGCCAGACTAATAGGGAACCAACACTTGGGTTCACTGGTTGACTGACTTTCATGGAATTGCTTTGTGCCTTCAGACCATCGGCCCAGATTATTGTGCTCACCCTGACGACGTTGTTAGTGGCATTTAATACACTCTACCCTGACGCCTTCTGGAGCTGAGATAGATTTTCTCTTGCCTTGGTACTGAAATAACCGAGTTTCTCTAGAGCAACTAATTAGGAGACTGAGAATCATTTCCTTTTCTATTTCCATTTTGCAAAGGCTGCCAGAAAACTGATGGCCAGATTCTTAACCCACTCCTGCTAATGAATAGAGAGGGCAATAGTATAGTTGTTTTCTGTTAAACTTGCTCTTGGCTATAGCTTATCTTTTCTAGACTTACTTATGTGTAGAAATTTCCTTAGATAATTATGTAATGTTTATTTTATTTTGTTGTTCTTCTTCTTTCTAATGGTGGATATTCTATCTATCTGTCTATCTATCTATCTGATCATCTCAGTCCACATACCACATTTCTCAAAAAGCACACTTTACCCCACTTCGTTTCTTGGTTTCCTAAGCAGCCGCCATATTCTCCACTTATCTGATGCTGAGACACATCTGATTGGTCTAGAGTTGGCCACTTGATTCAGGGATGGACCAGTGAGTCTTTCCCAACGGTTTTTCTGGATTTGGGCCTCAGAGCAGTGTCTCACCATTGACTGAATTTGCAGTAGCAACACTGAAGTAATAATAGTTACAACAGAATGGCATAAGTAGGGGTGCCTAGGTGGCTCAGTTGGTTGAGTGTCTGACTCTTGACTTCAGTTGAGGTCCTGATTCTGGGGTTGGGGGATCGAGCCCCATGTCAGGCTGTGTGCTGGGCATGGAGTCTGCTTGGGATACTCTGTCTCTCTCTCTCTCCCTCTGCCCCTCTCCCCACCTCAAAACAAACAAACAGAAGAATGGTATAAGTAAGACCAGCACTGGAATAGCAACATAAAAATAGTAATGGTTGGGAGGGGGGTGGGCTAACTGGGGAAGGGGCATTAAGGAATCTACTCCTGAAATCATTGTTGCACTAGATGCTAACTAACTTGGACATAAATTTAAAAAATAATAAATTAAAAAAAAACCTGTCAAGGTCATCAAAAACAAGGAAAGTCTAGGAAACTGTCATAGCCAAGAGGAACCTAAGGACACTTGGCTATTAAATGTAATGTTGTATCCTGGATGGGATCTTGGAACAGAATAAGGGCATTATGTAAAAACTTCAGGAAAACTAAGTAAGCATGGGCTTTAGTTGAGAATAACCTATCATACATTAATACAAAATGCTAATAATAGGGGGAACTGGATGTGGGATATTGGAAACTCTATACTATCTTCATTTTCATGCAAATCTGAAATTGTTCAAAAAATAACATTTATTTAAAAAAAAAGGAATGGTAATGGTAGTGTAACACTTGAATAGTAACACTATGATACCAACACAACGATAGTACTGTTGGCCCTTGAACAACGTGGGTTTGAACCCACCGTGCTGTGTGGGTCTACTATGTGGATTTTTTTTGATAAATACAATCCAGCACTGTAAATGGATTTTCTCTCCCTTATGATTTTCTTAACATTTTCTCTTCTCTAGCATACTCTTGGTAAGAATACAGCATATAATACATAAAACATCCAAAATATGTGCTAATCAACTGTTCATGTCATCGGGAAGGCTTCCAGTCAACAGTGGGCTATTAGAAGTTAAGTTTTGGGGGAGTCAAAAGTTAGGTGTAGATTTTCAACTGCGTGGGGGTTTGGCACTCCTAACTCCAGGGTTCAAGGGTCAAGTTTAATTGTAGTAGTAACGCTAGAATAGCAATACCAGGGCAGTGTTGTAACACTCAGCCATACTTTGTGCCACGCACAGACATCATCCTGGAGAAAGAATCTAGAACACTGGAGCAGTGGGGGACGATGAGTGGGGAAGGAACTTGGACATGACGTTCAAGTCCAGATCTGTTTGCTTCTGAGGCTTGGCATAACCTCAGTTGGGTGAAGTTGGCTGTTTAATGTTGGTTTGAGCTCTGTGAGACACCCACTACCTTTTCCAGTAAAGGCCCTTCTGGTAGAGATAGTGACAGGTGAAGGGCTCTGGTCCTTGCAACTTAAGTAACAACTTACATACTCTTTGTAAAGACAACAAAGTAGAACAAATAGATTTTTTTCCTTTGCAAAAGTTGTCAAAAGCAAAACAGGAAAGCAGAAGAGACCCAAAACCCGTCATTACTTTTGGACCCATGTGTACAACAGATAAACCAAACCAAAACTGGAGACTTTGGTGGATACGATCAGTCCTGAAACACAAAGAATGTGTGTCACTGAGATTTCTGTTGTTCATGGCACAGGTTCACTGAAATGAAACCTTCTTAAATTTTTTTTAATGTTTATTTATTTTTGAGAGAGAGAGAGCATGAGCAGGGGAGGGGCAGAGAGAGAGGGAGACACAGAATCCGAAGCAGGCTCCAGGCTCCGAGCTGTCGGCACAGAGCCAGACGCGGGGCTGGAACTCACGAACTGTGAGATCATGACATGAGCTGAGGTCGGATGCTTCACCGACTGAGCCACCCAGATGTCCCGAAAACTTCTTTTTAATTTTTTTTTTTTAATTTGAATATAGCTGACACACGGTGTGACGTTAGTTTCGGGAGCACAGCCTCGTGATCTCACAAGTCTTTGCCCTGTGCTTGGCTCACCAGAAGAGTAACTGCCACCTGTCACCATACAGGCTGTCACAGTATCACTGATTATATTCCTTCTGCTGTGCCTTTCATTCCCCTGACTTACTCATTCCATAACTGGAAGCCTGTGCCTCCCTCTCCCCTTCACCCACTTTGTGCCTCCCTCCCACCCCCCTCCCCTGTGGCAGCCATCACTTTTCTGTATTTATAGGTCTGATTTTATTATTTGTTTGTTTATTCATCTCCTTTTTTAAATTCTGCCTGTAAGTTGACCTGGAATGGTCTTCACCTTCTCATTTTTATACAAGGTTACAGTATAAGACCAGCGCATGAGAAGGAATTGTGTACACGGATTCCGTAGGAGGGTGCCATTTTGGAACCCACTCGTCCTCTGACACAGCCGGTTTCCCTTCGGCTATTGAACGCGTACAGGTTCTTAATTGACTGAGCACCAGATGAAGCAATTGGGTGGCATAGAGAGGATAATGCTGTGTGAAAAAAGAAGCAAACAAAACCATCAAAGAATATATTTTGCCTTTAGACATTAAAGATACGGTAATGACGGTAAAATTCTCTCACTATATGAGAGGCACGTAAGAACTTAAATGGTTGAAATAGTAGATATATACCAAAATACTTCATGCTCATACTTATTTTAGACAAAAATTCACTGATGGAAGGGTAAATGGAATTGGCTATGTTGACTACACTGTATAAGTTGATAAATTATTCTCTCTCTCTCCAAAATTTGAATGAATTCTCAATAAATTGAATGAACATATCCTCCAATGACCAATATAATTTTACCGTGTACTTTTCATGAACCACCAGAAATAATAACCACTGCATTTAGCAATCTTAAACCTTATATGGGTTTTTTATCTTCTCTTAATTTATTGCTCGATTATGCCCATAGCATCGGCTATTAACAAAATCAGAAGTAATTTTAATATCACAATGGAACGAGGTTTTCATGCATCTTCTTTTCAGTGTGATGCCACTAGAGAAATGCAAAGTGTCAGAGAGATGGCCAAACAGTGAACGTCCATCAGGTTAGAAAGAAAATACTCCAGAGGCGCCTGGGTAGCTCACTGGGTTGGGCATCCAACTTTGGCCCAGGTCATGATCTCGCACTCCATGAGTTTGAGCCCCACGTCCAGCTCTGTGCTGACAGCTCGGAGCCTGGATTCCGTTTCGGATTCTCCCTCTCTCTCTGCCCCTCTCCTGCTTGCACTCTGTCTCTCTCTCTCTCTCTCTCAAAAATAAATAAGCATTAAAAAATTAAAAAGGAAATTAAAAGGAAAATACTCAAATTTCTAGAGTAACACAAAATCTACAATAAAACAACATCTATAACACTATACCCAGTTCTTATGAATTGGGTGCTGTGTTTTGATTTCTAATTTCCAGTTATATCATCAAAGGTTTCCCTTTCATATGATCAGTAAAAGTGAAAGATTTCTAAAATAATTTCCTAGGATTCTTTTTCACCAGACTTTTTCCTAAATGAGTTTGACACCTTTTGATATATATCTATACAATATAACAACAATTGAATAAAAATTTTAAAATACAGCCAAAAGCATTACATTTTTTTTTTCTTCTCAGTTTGTATATGCCGTAAAACAGATTAGGACACTCCCAACGTGAACTGATTACCTGACTCATAAGTTTACTGCTTTGTTTTTGTTTGTTTGTTTGTTTGTTTGTCTTAGTACTGTGGGGACAGAAATCTTAGAAAATGCTGGTAACACACTCAAGTTAACTCTATTTAAATGCATTTCCCCCAAGTCTGACTCTGGCTTATTGTCTTAAACTACATACTTTCTGAAGGTACATGCCTGCTACCACACATGGAAAATACACGTTTTTCTTCAAGTGTCCCGTCTTCCCATACTACCATATCACCCTGGAATTACTGTTTTTTTCAACAAAACTACTGAACAGTAACTTGAGAAACATAGCCACAGTGTTAGCATAGCCTCACTTCCTCCTTCACACTTCATGTCTCCTTTCTGAGCCAGAATAAATATTCTGTTTATTATCTAGTTCAAGAATGTCAGATATCTTACAAATTTCCCATTATTAATAACTGTGTTAAAATGACATCGTAATATACATAGTACATCCTTCATAAAGTTTTCTTGAGTTTTTTTTTAGAAAATTATTTTTTTTGTTGAGGTATAACTAACATACAGCGGTGTATTAGTTTCAGGTGCATAATACAGTGATTCAACAATTCTACACATTTTTTTTAAGATTTTATTTTTAAGTAATCTCTACACCCAACATGGAGCTCGAACTTACAACCGTGAGATCAAGAGTCGCATAGTCTCCCAACTGAGCCAGTCAGGCGCCCCTGCGTTTGTCAGCGCTCGTCAAGACGCATGTGCTCTTGGGGACACCTGGATGGCTCAGTCAGTTGAGCATCCGACTTTGGCCCAGGTTCATGATCTCACAGCTCGTGAGTTCGAGCCCCACGTCAGGCTGTGTGCTGACAGCCTGGATCCTGCTTCTGATTCTGTGTCTCCCTCTCTCTGCCCTTCCCACCCCTCTCTCTCAGAAATAAAAAACATTTAAAAAATTAAGAAAAAAAGACATGTGTGCTCTTAATCTCCTTTATCTAGCGGCGTCTGGGTGGCTCAGTTGGTTAGGCATCTGACTTCAGCTCAGGTCATGATCTCACAGTTTTTGCATTCGAGCCCCGCGTCAGGCTCTGTGCTGACGGCTCAGAGCCTGGAGCCTGCTTTGGATTCTGTGCCCTCCTCTCTCTCTGCCCCTCCCCTGCTCGCACTCTGTCTCTCTGTCTCTGTCTCTCTCTCAAAAATAAATAAATATTAACAACATTTTAAAAAGTTCCCTTTATCTATTTCCTCCACCCCTCCATTCCCTCCCCTCTGGCGACCACCAGTTTATTCTCTGTATTTAAGAGTCTGTTTTCTTGTTTGTCTCTTTTCCTTTGTTCCCTTTCTTAAATTCCATACATGAGGGAAATCATATGGCGTTTGTCTTTCTCTGACTGACGTATTTCACTTAGTCTTATACACTCTAGATCCATCCGTGTTGTTGCAAATGTCAAGATTTCTTAAGTAATGTTAGATACGCACTTAGAATTTTAACAAATGTTCATTAAATGCTCATTATAGGTTGGACCTCTTCTTGTCGTTGGATGTGGGAAATGCATATTTTCCATATATGCCTATGAAAAATTACATTCTAATAGTCGTGGGTTTTTATAGAAAATACATTTTTTGTAATCCTTTGGTCATTATACTGTGATAGTATTTCCCTCTCTCTCCTAGTAGACATGAGCTTGGAGAGGTCAAAATCAACTTTATTCCCAGCATAGTTACTGTCATTCAGTAGATATTAAAAAACATTTGATGGATGAATAAAATGAATGGCACTCTTACACCAGCTACTTTTCTTACTACATAGACGAAAAGATCCAAACATTCTGGGCAATTGCCATTGTACATTTAATATTTTTCATAAGTCTACTTTCTTCACTCTTAACCCCATTGTAGTCTTTCTTTCATCTGATCCTCTATTTTTTTGTTTTCTTAAATGCTGAGCTGATGATGAACATGACAGTGTAAGATAGAAATGGCTACAGCCTGGTTGATTATTCAAAATTTGATTTTTTTTGAAGTTGGTATTTTAACTCCAGTTAATTTTTAAAAGAATTTTTTTATTACTTTTTTTGAGAGTTTATTTATTTTTGAGAGTGAGAGAAACAGAGCGTGAGCATGGAAGGGGCAGAAAGAGAGGGAGACCCAGAACCTGAAGCAGGCTCCAGGCTCCGAGCTGTCCGCACAGAGCGCATCATGGGGCGTGAACTCACAAACTGTGAGATCATGACCTTCATGAACTGTGAGATCATGACCTGAGCCGAAGTCAGACTCTCAACCGACTGAGCCAACCTGGCGCCCCTATTTTAACTCCAGTTAGTTAACACACAGTGTTCTGTTAGTTGCGGGTGTACAATATAGGGATTCAACACTTCCCTCCATCACCCGGTGCTCATCACGACAGGTGCATCCTGAGTCCCCATCGCCTAGTTCACCCATCCCCCTCCCCCCAACACAGCTCTCCCTGGCAACCATCAGTCTGTTCTCTGTAGCTAAGAGTCTGTTTCTTGGTTTGCCTCTTTTTCTTTTTCCCTTTTGCTCATTTGTTTTCTTTCTTAAATTGCATATGTGAATGAAATCATGGTATTTGTCTTTCTCTGAGTGACTTATTTGCTTAGCATTATACTTTCTAGCCCCATCCATGCCATTGCTAATGACAAGATTTCATTCTTTTTATGGCCATGTAATATTCTATGGCATATTTATATATATGCTGTTGAATACACATATACATATGTGTGTGTATACATATATATATATATATATATATATATGTATATATACGTATCACATCTTCTTTATCCATTCATTGATCAATGGACACTTGGTCTACTTCCAATCTTGACTATTGTGAATAGTGCTATGAACATAGGGGTGCTTAAATCTGATTCTTATTTGGACTTCCGGATTTGGTGAACACATCTTTGGATGAATAGGAAATAGACAAATTAGTAAGAAACTCTAGTATGAGTTTAGAGGAGAGGACATGTTTGTGTACCTGTCTCTGTACATTTTTATACTTTCATATACTTTACATGTTCCATGTTTTGGAGAGCTGTGTTTGCCCGCTCCTCCATCTGTGGGAAACAGTTGACTCTATAAGAATATGTGCAAGACTACTTTTGGAGTCTTTTCTTCTTTAATCTTTTATTAATGCCAACGTATGCAGCTGTTGTGAGCAATTATTTAAACTAACTGCTCACTTATATTTAAAAATTTTTTTAACATTTATTTTTGGGAGACAGAGAGAGAGAGAGAGAGAGAGAAGGAGAGCACGAGTGGGGGAGGGGCAGAGAGAGGGAGACACAGAATCCAAAGCAGGTTCCAGGCTCTGAGCTGTCAGCAGAGCCCTGACGTGGGGCGCGAACTCGCGAACTATGAGATCATGACAAGAGCTGCAGTCGGACACTTAACTGACTGAGCCACGCAGGTGCTTCTGACAGCTCTCTTATGTTGTAGATTGAATAATTATAAGTTGCACATTTCATAAAGGACTTGGAAATTTGATATTTTATTTACCTGTTTCCTCAAAACCTTGGTGAGGCAGGAAAAATAGGAATGAGTGCCCCATTTTGCAGATGGGGAGGTGGAGAGACATTAAGAAAGTCGATCACTCAGAGTCAACCCAAGTCTTCTGAGTGTGAGGCTCACTTTCTCCCGAGAGCAACTTTGTCCAAGTCCCCAGTCCCCAGTTGACTTGTGTTTTAAGAGAAAGAAAAAGCAGTTGGCCAGGTGACTAAGGACCTAGGTCAGAATCTGGAAGGTTTTCCTGCGCTTCATTCCTAAGTCTGGAAAATGTTTGATGAAATAGAAATAACTCGCTTCTCAGAACCATTAAATCCCTGCAGCAGGTGTATTAGAGAGTATGACTCAGAATGCCCAGGATGGCTCATGGAACTGACAAACTAGACGTGAACGCACCTCTAGCTTTAGCCCACTAAAGACCCATGGGAGGAACTCAAAGATGGCCTTGCAACCTGCAGCCAAAACGTGTACCCCCAAAGCCTAAATGCGTGGTATGCAGAGGATGAAAGAGTGCTGCTAGACCACGTTACTTGTTGATTCATCTCAGCTCCTTCCGTGTGAAACTGATAAAAACTGAAATGAGAGGTTTGTTGAAGAGAAATACAAACCCTTTTAATGGTACAAGTTAAAGTGGTTTTATAATGGAGTATCTCGCATAACCGACCAAGAGTTTTGGAAGGCTGTACCTAAAGACACAATCAAAAGAGAAGATGTGGGGCTCATGGTGGCTCAGTTGGTCGAGCGTCCGACTTCAGCTCTGGTCATGATCTTATGGTTCGTGGGTTCAAGCTCCACATCGGGCTCTGTGCTGACAGCTCAGAGCCTGGAGCCTGCTTTGGATTCTGTGTCTCGCTCTCTCTGCCCCTCCCCTGCTCACGCTCTCTCTCTCTCTCTCTCAAAAATAAACAAATTAAAAAAAAAAGAGAGAGGATGTAGTTTACTCCCATCTCTATAGAATTACTTTGACCTTCAGATAAAACCTCTCACTCTTGCATTCTCCACAGCACATACCTTCTACTTTATACACAGTAGGCACTTAGTAAGTATTTCCTTTTTAAATTTAAGTTTCTGTGTTAAGGCTCCTATTTTAAAGGGATTTGTTGTAGGATAGAGGGGATGTTTTGTTGTAGACTTTGTGCAGAAAAAAAAGATGGAGACGGAGAAAAATGGGATCCTCTCTGGTTAAAATATGAAGAGAGAATTTTCTAGGAGTCTGTCTGTGGATCAATATTTTTTAAGTGTATTTTATGACTTATCTGGTGTCAAAGAACTTCTTGCCAATTCAGATTCAGTCACCAACATTGCGTGTAAACTCTGTGAAGACACGTAACCTTTCTGTGTCTGAATGCCATCGTTCAGAAAGCTGGAATTAGCAGACTCAGAGGTGGGCCTATCCCGTACCTCTTTTCTTGTTCTGTTTTTGAACGGTTTTTAGATACAGCTCTCCCCTGTGCACACCTGTCCACCCTGGGCTCTTGTTTGGGACCAGGGCTCAGAGCATCAGCCAAGGACATGTCAAATGCTGGCATGTGAGTGTGTCTGAACATCTGTCACCACTCGTGGCATCCAGGGGCTGATGTCCTCTGGACAGAGGTCCTCCTAAGCATGGACAGATACATATTCCAGCAACAAGGGCCCTTTTCACTGAGGGTTCAGTGGTCATTCCGAGCTCCTCTTCCCTGAATCTTATGGGCAGAATGGGCTATTTGTTAAAAAAAGAAAAAAGGGAGCGAGTTTATGAAACAAAGTGCAGACTCTAAGAAACACTGGGGCACAAGTAACTTTGACCCGGAACCCTTCAAAAGGATGAGAACACAAAAGGCAAACGGCTTTTCTCCCACTGTTTGGCCAACGATGGACATTTAATTCGGCTCGGCCAGACTGGTAATATTGTGAAGAATAATTACATCAGCTGAAGGGCGAAAGAAGAATTCTTTGTGGTCGCAAATGAGCTCTCTCTTAGCCCCCCAGAAAATATCCAAGATGCTAGCGTTCCTGTGTGAACAAGTGGGAATGAGAGTGTGGAATTCGTTTGTCGTTACAGAAGTCTATGAAAGAACCCGGAGACCAGATAAAATATGTCTCGTGTCCACACTTATTTCCATCCCTCACGTTAACTTTCAGGGTCTAGAATTGTGTCATTTCCATTCGGTGCGTTCTCAGGAGTTGTTAAGATTAAATGGCATTTCTTCTAACTCTCTGATTATAAAAGTATTTATATTTTTCATCTGGAGCATAAAACTATCATGAGTCACCAGAAGCTAAGTTTTCTTGCGAGAATGAACAGAAAAAATGGCCTAGACCTTTGGTGTGGGCAGGTAGAGGGAAGATTCTTGGAAAAAGAAACCCAGATTGTGGTCTTCAAATGGCATGAGTCACTGGCTTGTGCTGCACACACTCAGGAAATTGGTCGAATGTGTCACTACTTCAGGCGAAAAGGTTCATGGTTCTTAGAATGATGAAATCTGATGTTTAAAAATCTAAACAATGTGTTTTCCTTCTCTTCAAAAACCTATTTTGTCTGTATGTGGAATGCCCTGTGCGTGGGTGATTTCTGTTCTGACTATACACAGAAATGTGTAGATGGATGGACAGATACACTGATACCATCTTGAAGGGACGGAGTGCGGATGTCATCGTGCTGTGCAGAATGTCTTCTGCGCAAGAACCAGCTACAAAAAAAAAATGAGGGCTTTTGTCTGAAAGAAGATGAAGGCTGAGTGAAAAAAATATGATCAAAGTTTATAAATTTTATAAAAGCCATTGCTAATGTTATCACAGCCTTGTTAACCAGATTTCAGAATATTTGAACTATAGGGTTGTCTTTGAAGTTTGCACAAGAGTGGTTTTAAGACAGATGAAAGGAAGTGCTCTCATACGGTGATAAGGAAATTTGTGGAAGTTTTATGAAGTTCCAGGTTGAAAATGCTGGGGAAACATTTTCAGGGGGAGTGACAGATCCATGGAAGATTTATTTATGGAAGCTTAGGGGACATGCGAAACCTTTTAAGGTAAAGAAAGTAACCGTGCTCTTTAGAACGTTCTTTCGGTTTTCCTTTCTAAATCATAATGGATTTGGAGCGAAAAATTACTTATGAATAAGACGCTCATAGTCATTAATGAATTTTTATATATGGACTCAGTGCACAAATACGAAGATGCCATCAGTCAGGGTCCAATAGACCATGATTTCTAAAATGTTTGTTCCTGAACAGATCGGTGTTCTCTAATTGGGGTCAGTGGAATTTCTGTCTTTCAGAGACATGACCTGCTATTGTCTCCCGACCTTCAGCTTCAGCCCCTGGACGTGGACGTAGTCAGACCTCCTCCTTCCCCTTAGGGTGGGGAGGGCGCCCCTTCTCTTTTCTTCATTTCTGGCTCACGTTATAAGCCCATTCACTGCATGTGAACAACCACTTCTGAAAAACACATTCTTCTCACACATGGACTTCGCGTCCAGATTTAGAAGATGATTTCTGCAGAAATACCTTTCCTTCTGCCCTTCCCATCTGTCCGACTTGAAAAAGCGTCCTCCGAGGCCCCGTCCCTGAGCCAGGCGCAGCGCTCGCTGCCTTGGGGGACAGGGGGGCCTGTCCGTCCTCACAGCCCGGGAAGGGGCGCGGGCTAGACTTCCTGTGCCAGCCCCCTGCACACTGCCCTGTCCCCGAGCCCGGAAGGGCCCTGTGCCAGGGGATTTAACACTCCCGTCACTGGGTGCTCGTGATCCTGTCCGGACGCAGGACCTGGTGCTTTCGGGTTGCGCTGGGCGCTGAGTATGAGGTCATCGGTCCTGGAGACATTGCTCTCCTCCCATCGTACAGATGAAGGAGGCGTGTGCAGAACTGGGAAGCCCTGGGGTGTGTCTCTGAAGGGCAGGGCGAGGGAGTGGCCGGGCCAGGCTGTCAGATCTGGGTCCTCTGAGGGCAAACCCGTGTTCCCCTGGGGACCACGTGCCCTCACCGTGTCCCTCTGGGAGTGCAGCCCGTGGAGTCACAGCATTGCCCTGCGGAAGGGGCCTCCGTGGAGGGCAGGTTTTCCAGCTGCTGCAGGGAAGGCACGGCCACTTGACACTTTTTAGTTCAAGACTCACTTCCTGCAGATGACCTTGGACCGGCCGTGGCCTGATGCGCGGGAGATGATGGCGCAGTGTGGGCTGGGGGTGCGAGGGGCCCACAATGCTCACGCACACAGCCAAAGGCGTCCGACTCGTATGAAATGAGGCATTCGGGCTCGCTGTGCAGGAGCGTTTTGTGTTGACTGATGCTTCCTGCCTGCCCGGGGCCCCCGTGGGTGTCCCCGTGCCCTTGCCTCCGCCGGGGTGAAGTGGGGACCATGACCCAGCCGTGATATCACCGTTCAGGCAGCCGCGGCTCCAGGCCCTGTCATCCAGAGCAGAACAATGATGCCATTTTCCTCCCAAGCCAGAAGGTCTTTTTTCAAAGCAAATAAAACGTCTGAGGCCCCACTGCCTTTGTGTTTGCTGAGATGCCCCCTCCCCCAGCGGCCTCCTGCACAGGGGCTGCCCGGCTAGGCTCCAGGGACCATGTCGGGCGCCTGGGTGGCTCAGTCGGTGAAGCATCCGACTGGGTTTCTGCTCAGGCCATGATCTCACAGTTCATGAGTTCGAGCCCCGCATCAGGCTCTGCGCTGACAGCTCAGAACCTGCTTGGGATTCTCTGTCTCCCTCTCTCTCTGCCCCTCCCCTGCTCGTGCTCTCTGTCTCTGTCTCTCAAAATAAATAAGTAGACATAAAAGAAAATAATAAGTACCTGTCACCTCTGTTCACATGAATGAAAAATGATCCTTTTTTTTTTTTTCTTTTTTTTTTTAGTGACGTTCAACTCAAGGCACACACATTGAAGCCGGATGGCAAGACATGGGTCTTGGTGCCAACAGTTAAGGGTCCTGGCAAAGGTCCTGGCAGACAACAAGCAGAGAAACTGTTTTGCTGAGAAGGGGAAGGGGGGGGCTTGCTTCAGACTGTCCTTGGCCCGGCAGGGTAGTTACATCCGGGGGACGGGGCTCTGCAGGGAACAGCTGCCCCGGCGGTTCCCCGACGTGGCCGCTGCCTGTTGGCCCCAGAGTCTGCGCGCTGTGCTTGGGAGGAGGGCCCCAGAGGAGGAAGACAGCTCCGGGCAGCACGGGCCTCGTGGGCTTGTGACAGAACTTCATTTAACCTTTGAACGTCTGGCACCAGACATGTGGGGGAGAGGGGACCGGGCGCCCGCATCGCTCCCTCCTCTCTCCTCCTCTTTCCTTTCTTCCCATCTCTGCAGAAGAGAGGTTTTCAATGCCAATCTAGTTTCCGGAAAGTGTACATTGGTGAGGGCGGGGAGAGAGAGCGCGTCGGTGAGTGTGGATGTCTTATCACTATTGAAACGCAGTTCTGTCCATAGGGTCTGTCGTGGGTCTGCGGCCCGTTCAGGTGTTTTTCGGCCGTACTTGAGCGTCTGAAACTGCAAGAAACACATTAAATGTGATTTTTCATACTCAACAGGCCTGACTGCTGTAGCGGTGGGGTATCCCCTCCCCCACACCCCTCCCCTCCCACCTCGGTTGAAAACACCCAGTGTGGCCCTGCCCGGAGGCTGTGTCCTGGCGGATGGAGTGAGTCCCACCGCCAGGTACCCGTGAGGGCCGTGGGGGCGTCTCGCTCAAGTCCACAGCTTCTTTGCTGAACAGAGTGTGTTTTTTTCCCACCTCATGCGCTCACCTCTTCCTAGTGGTTCAGCTTTGCTGTTTCAGAAAGAATAATATTTTGTTTGTTTTGTTTTCATTATTTTTAACGTTTATTTATTTTTGAGAGACAGAGAGACAGAGTATGAGCGGAGGAGGAGCAGAGAGAGAGGGAGACACAGAATCCAAAGCAGGCTCCAGGCTCCGAGCTGTCGGCACAGAGCCCGACGCGGGGCTCGAACTCACGGACCGTGAGATCATCACCTGAGCCGAAGTCGGCCGCTTAACCGACTGAGCCACCCAGGCGCCCCTGTTCTGTTTTTAAGAGAAAGGATTCAGTGTGAATGTGGAGAGAACGAACACAAAAAGATCTAGGTTGCAAATGTTACAAGCATGGGCAGTTGTGTGTGTGTGTGTACATATATATGGTAAGTGTGTTTGGTGTGCAGAAAACAAGTGTGTATGTCTTTAGGAAATGTCTGAAAACAGAGAAGCTGACGGCTTGATGATCATTCTCAGTGTAAAGGTCCAAGTGTAAATGAAAGTGGCATTTAACAGCATCTTCATCCCGCTGACGAGGTAGGGATCTGCCATCACTGTAGACTGACCTTCTTCATAGTTTCTTACCAAGTCACCCCAGGTTCCCATATTTCCCTGCGGGTGCCCATCGGTGATTTTCCAGCGACTCTGTTGCTCACCGATTGCTCCAAAATTCCTTCCCACAGTTACATGGGGTCACCTGTTCTCTACTTAAAATTCAGAGGGTTGTGCATGTGTATGTGCATACCTGTAAGTGTATGCATAAGTCTCTTTTTAAAGAGGTATGGGTGAATCAGAGAAAATTCTGACAGGTGTGTTTTGAATTAGAAATAAAATAATAGTGGGGCGCCTGGGTGGGTCACTGGGTTAAGCGCCTGACCTTGGCTCAGGTCATGATCTCACGGTTCGTGGGTTTGAGCCCCATGTCGGGCTCTGTGCCGACAGCTCAGAGCCTGGAGCCTGCTTTGGATTCTATGTCTCCCTCTCTCTCCGCCTCACCCTTGCTTGCATTCTGTCTCTCTCTGTCTCTCAAAAATGAATCAATGTTAAAAAAAATTTTTTTTTAAGAAATTAAATAATAGAAAAACTGGTGAGTCCATTTCACATCTGTTCCTGGGTGTATTTGTCCCCTCTGTTCTGGGTAACTTAATATCTGTCACCTTCATCCAGGATGTGAGGTTCTTGGATTACCCTTCAGTTTATTCAATGAACACACAATACAATGGGTGCCCCTGTTCTTTAGACGCGCCATATTGAAGTTGGGGGTGCCTTGCTCATACTAAAATATCACCTCTGACCTGTAGTATCAGTAAGCCAAAGGCTCACTCTTGCCTAAGTTGTAAAATTTAGTAAATTTCCTTCAGAGGGGTTCCTTTAAAGATGTTTAAGTCTTATTGTCTCGAGCCATTGACAGTACAGTCTTTGTGTCAGGCATGACTGTTTATTTTATTCGGCTTCTAATTATAGGAGACACCTCAGGTTTTAGATACATGTAAATAATGGGATGGCTACCTATGTAATTACAGGAAGGAAGAGGGCAGATGAGTTCCTAGCAGCTCTCTGCCTCAGAGAGCCCAACCACGTGAAATTGCCTAAAGGGAGTTTGGGACTTGACCTTCTTCTCCATATTTATCAAGCGCTTCTAGAGTTTTCTTTGCAGCATCCTATAACAGAGGTTGACACACTTTCTCTGCAAAGGGCCAGCTAGCTGATAGCTTGGGTTTTGCAGGCTGTACATCTCTGTTACAACTACTGGGCTCTTTGGTTGTCACACAAAAGCGGCCATGTGCAGTATGTAAACAAGTGAGCTAGCTGTGTTCTAATACAAATAAAACAAAGGGGGGCTGCACCTGGCCCGCCGGCCATGGTTTGGAGAACCCTGATGCGTCTGTATCCTTCATGTGTATTTGTTCCTCACTCTTGGTAGACAGGTTGAACCTCCACGGGCCGAGCCCAGGGTAGATCACATTCTTTCACTTTCCATTCTAGTTTTAGAAAAAGGTACGTTAAAAAAACAAACAAACCCATGCACAGAAGTAAATGGCGAACAAGGCTTAATTTATAATCCTTGCTGAGGCATGTGTGTCCATGTGTGGTGAGGGGGTGGTTGCGGTGAAGGGATTAAGGAGTCATAAGAAGATGTGCTCCGGTTTGGCTTAAAGCAAATGAATGAAGCCCCACGTTTGTAGTCAGCACTTTGGGGCAGGGGGCTTGTGAGGCCTTTGCATACCCCGTCTTCACACCAGGCAGACCCGACCATTACCTTCCGCCAAAGACTTGTCAGTTACCTCCTCCGTGAGTGGAATCCCACACGGGGATTCTCTGAGAAGACCAAATCTGCCAGATGGGGTGTTAAACAAACCGGATTTGGCAGGATGCCGTGAAAAAAGCAATTCCGCTCTTCTGCGCTGTCCCGCTGCTGAGGTTTTCATCTCTAGTAGGCCGGGTTTCAGGCAGGACCTACAATGAATCTGCTCACCTTCACGGAAATAAATACCGGTGAACGTATTATTCGCGCTCTCCAGGGGAACGGAATCAATAAGAGAGAGAGAGACAGAGAGGGAAAAAAAGAGAGACAGAGACAAAGGGACATAGATTGTGTAGGGAATCGCTCATGTGGTTGTGGAGGCTGACCTGTCGTCTGAGAGCCGGGAGCCAGGAGAGCCAGTCCGAGTCCAAATGCACTGACTCTTGAGGGCAGAGGAAAGGGGTTGCAGCTCAAGCAGAGACACTATTTGCCCATCCTCTGCTTTGGGTTCTGTTCATGCCCTCTGGCGCGGGGAGGCGGTCGTCTTTATTAGTCCACAGATTCACATGCTGATCTTTTCCAGAAAGACCCTCACAGACACACCCAGAAATAATGTTTTATTGCCAGTTATTCGGGCCTCCCTCAGTCCAGTCAAGCTGATGCATGCAAGTAACCATCTCAGCCTTGATCATTGTCTCATGCAGTGACTTCGTGGGACGATCCTGGGGTGGGGGGGGACGGATGACCACTGGAAAGGGGACACCTGGAATCTCCAGCCTCTATACTGATCATGGGCTCTGTCCCCACCAAGACTTAGACACTGGGTATTTCCCCAGAGAGAGGAAGAAGGTTCTGGTGCGTGGCTGGAGCAGAAGAAAAAGACAAGTGTCTCTCATATCCTCGTCCGTCGATCTTTTCTGTGTTTGTGTAAGTTCGTTAGCAGGACAGAGGGCTAGCAATGTGCTGTCTGTGTCAGAGTTTTATACGCATTTCAAAATTTGGTGATGTTTCCAAATCTCTCTTACAAAAAAGTTTATACTCGTTTATAATCCTACCAGTAAAGTGTGAAAGTTCTGATTTCTCTGCTCCCTCCAAACACTGGATATGTTCAGTTATTCAAGTGAAATGTTTTTATGAGAAGCACCAAAGTTCCTCGGGAAATTCCTAGTTGGAATGGTGTAATCTCACTCTGTCTGAGATTTTATGAGATTTTTATATATGTAGCAAATGCGGTTTCTCTTAAAACAACAAACAATAACATTTTCAAAGAGAAGTACAGCTGTTACAATATTAATAAATTTACTTTAAATCTTTCAGAAGATCCTAAATTTATTCCACAGTATCACACACGCATTAATAGACATCAAAATATATTATTCACGTATGCACGTGTATATGTGTGTGTGCGTGACACTGAAAAGTATATGCATATGTACAGTTATATGTACATAAAGAACATCACACTAATTAAGATTGTTTTTTACTGTGGTGAGATCACTTTCCAGTCACTATAAAAGGAGTTAATCCATTTTATGGCTAATATACTTCAGCAAAAGGAATGAGCTCAGCAAGACATTGATGCCAAGCTGGGCGTCCACACTGAAAGGTAGCCTGTAGTGTTTTCTCAGTACCTCACTGAAGACAACAGGTTACACATTCGATCTACGTTTCCTAAAGGTGTAGGTGTAAGTAAGTAGGATTAAAAATAGTAAGGATGAAAGTCCATGATCTAAAAGTGTGAGAAAGACCGGGGTTTAGCAAAGTTAAACAGATTTCCTTTCTGTAGGGTGTCCCCATGCCTCAATAGGCTGCCGATAGTTTCATCTCCCAACGGAGAAGGTGACAGGGAGGTTTTCCCCATGGATAAAATAAATCTCTTTTATCATTGGGCTACATCTGTTTTGGGCTTGTGTGTTACAATTCCTGGTGTTAGAGCATTTTGAATACAAGAGTATTCACCCAGCCCATGTCCTAATGAGGACAATGACTGTGGTGCTCTTCTGTGCACAGACCCCCTCAATCAGGGAACTGTCCTGTCCGCTAGGACCGTTTCTTACTTGACGAAAATACTCATAGTGTTGGACTGACTGGGTATGCAAATGGCTTCATTAATTCCATTTAATTGGAATCCAGACAACTGACATTCTCTGCTGACTTCAAGTCTTGCCTTGTGCTGGTGTTGGTGACGTCTAGAAGCGACTCTGACTTCGTATTTGCATATTTATTAGAAATCTTCAAAGTCCCCTTCGGTGGAGTAGCCATTGTTCATATCTCATTTTGGCATTTTGTATTTCAGCCCAGTCTTCTAATGTCATGAAATATTATCATTTCTCAAGGACATAAGTGGCTTCTGCTCTTTCCTCTGTGGGCTTTTCAGTGGAGATTCAGAAGGGGGATTAATTTGTATGATCTGCTCGCCTGAGTCATTGGGTGATGATGTCTTCATGTTGTGTCTATGCTCGGTGTGTGTGGAGAACGCTTCCTATTGTGGTCGCCCACTAAACACGACTTATCTTTTGAACCCAGTCTTTTCGCCAGTAAGATGTGTGTCCATGGCACTCTGTACAGACCCCTGTCCCACGATCGTATTCATCGGAGCCTTGGTACCTCCAGCGTGTGGCACGCGGTAACATCTCAGTTGATGCTCGTTAGACAAGTAATTGTATGATCACGTGGACAGTTCTGCTTACTAGACTACATTTTTCTTTGGTAAAGTTTGTTGTTTCTGAAAATGCAGTTCTAAGTTCAACCGAGTATAGCTAGAAATGAGTTCTGTAGCTCTTTATTTCTCCAACTTGGGTCGTGCAAACATGCATTTGAAGGAGGTAAGAGTTTTCATGGACTCACAGTGCTGATTTAAACAACTGATGGTGTTGTATAATTGTACACAAATTCTGAGCTAGCTATAAATACTTCATGCTTCTAAGTCCGATAAAACAAAAACACACACCTTCATACCGGACTATAAGATTTAAAACCAGTGAAATGCCAATTAACATGGCTTAATATGGAAAATCAGGTTTGCCATTAAGAAAGTGCCATTGAGGGGCACCTGGGTGGCTCAGTTAGTTGAGCGTCCGAGTTGAGCTCAGGTCATGATCTCACAGTTTGTGAGTTGGAGCCCCGCGTCGGGCTCTGTGCTGACAGCTCGGAGCCTGGAGCCTGCTTCAGATTCTGTGTCTCCCTCTCTCTCTCTGCTCCTCTCCTGCTCACACGCTGTCTCTCTCTCAAAAATAAATAAAGATTACATTAAAAGAATTAAAAAAAAAAAAGAAAGTGCCATCGAGATGTAAGTAGGATATTCGTACTTAGGGAAAAGTCTTCTGATCTCTGCATGACTGTGGGAGCTGCTGGATAATGGCTTAAGGCTTCCCTGCTTCCCTATATTCAAACTTGTAATCCTAAATGTACACCAAAGTTATAAGTATGTACCCATGATGCATTTTCTCCTTAAAAATAAACACGTTCACTAGCTCTGTCCATCAGAAAAGTCTAGAAATAACACCTCACCCAGAAACAATCAGCACCACTGGCATCCTAATTATGATCTCTAATTACCCTTCCCCCCTAAAAGGAGCAAGTTCTCCTTGAAGAAAATGCTACTTCCAGGTCTCGGCAGGACACATAAGCATGATCCTAGACCAGCTGCTTGTTCCAGAAAGTGACAAGTCTTTCTGAATGACTAGGGTCATGACAAAAAGAATCGGAAGCCAGGGTACAAGGATTCCCACTGGCCGCACGGAGGCACGTCGAGCACCACAGAGGTAGTAACCACGCTTGATCACAGCACATCTGATCACCCAGATCCACGCGAGCACAATGCGAACGCCATCTACACACTGAGACAGAACATGAAAGGAGGAATATTTTCACCGCTTCTTCCAGACTATACTATTATTCTGAAAACTAGTCAATATAGGGTACAACACAGGCATTTGTCCCACTTTACTGTATGAATTGTGCTTCTGGGTTAAAAAAACAAAAGGAAAAAAGGTAAGTGCTTTATACAAGAAACTTGGGCAACAGAATCAGAGAACGAGACTATCACAGTTTGCTAACCTGTAATGACCCCCAAATCAAGGTAGGAGTCATCGGTGCTGTCCAAACCACGAGGTGAAGAGGTGACAGAGGGTGGAGAAGGATGTGCAGAAGGCTCGCCCAATGCAACACAGAGGGAAACCAGCAGAATCCTGGGTGTCTGTGTGATGTTGTGGGTGGCATACAGCCTGCAGACCGTTCTCTCCCCAAAGCCAGTCTCCGTCTCATTCTGTCTCTCCATCAGTGCTGCTCGGTAGAAATACAGTGAGAGCCAGATGAAACCTTACATTTTCGAGCAAGTACCTTAAATGGGCTAAAACACGAGAATTAATTTTGAGTATTTATTATTTAATTTGATGCATCCAAAATGTTTTAAATTCATAGTCTTATCAGTGGAAGAAAGATCGATGAGATACTGTACGTTCTTTTTTTTCATACGAAGTCTTTGAAACCTGGTGTATGTTTTACACTTACACGAACGAAATCTTAACTTGGGTTGCGAAATTTCCATTGGATTTTATAAAATTTACAGTTAAAAAAGTAGGTTCACATATCAAAGCTGTTCCAGTCGTACTTGAAGGTTTTCCAATGACTGAACAGAGTATCAGTTTTTAAATTTGCATTAATTTAAATTAAATTAAATGACACTAAAATAAGAATTCATTTCCTCCGTCACAGAAGCTACACTCCGGGTGTTCAAGGACCGTATGAGCTAGTGGCAGCCTGGTCTCTTGCACGGAAAGATGTAGATCTTTCTACCACATCACAAGAGCTTGCAAGTTTCCGAGAAAGGGAGCGCACATCACAGGCATCAGGCACCAGAATCCAGAGTGTGGGAAACTCTACAGGAGAAGGAATCCAATTTATTGCAAATTAAAAAAAATAAATAAAAGGAGGAAGAGCCAGGAGATTAATGAGATTTAAGAGATTTGTGAGCCAAATGTAATGTTTGGAATGTGCTGGATTCCGATTTTGACAAGTCAACCAGATATATACATATTCGTAGACACAGGCACATAGACACATGCATATACAAACATAGGCTTACCGTTAGGTGATTTGAATTATGCATTTAAATGTAATACGTATTTAGTGGAATTGAGTTATCGCCAGTTATTGTGATTATTGATCCTAGTATTGTAGTTATCCTTTCAGAGACAGTCTGAAGTGCTTACTTACACATGAAATGATAGCAACTCTGAGATTTCCTTCAAAATATTACTGAGGACTGAAAAAAAGGATTATGTGGGATTTGTCGGTCAAACAAGTTGGCCTGTGTTCATATTGTTGAAACGGAGTGACGGGGATGTTGGGGGATACTATTAAATTGGCATCATATGGGATAATATTAAGAATGCTGAATATTTGGTCAAGTGTAATAATGGCGTGTGATGACATGGGTGGGGGTGGGCGGGTCTTTATCTACAATGAACATGAAAGCATGTGAACTCTTAGACTTGGCTTAAAACATTTCCAGAAAAGATAGCGGGTGAGGGAGGATGGGAACACGGGCACATCCCTGAGCCTGGTGTGGGAGGCATTACCCCGGCTCCCCAGGGCATGGCTCAGGGCATCCCCATGAGGGACCCCTCCCCACCCCCCCAGCAAGACACAGGGCTCAGGACAGCACTCAGACATCAGAAGGGCAAGTCCTTGACCTCGCTCACTTGGAGTCAAAGCTTAAGGCTCTGTATTGTGGGTTTGCTTTGTTTTGTGAAGATCTAGGCTGCCTTTCTCAAACTTGGGTGCATGCGTGTGTGTGTGCGTGTGTGTGTGTGTGTGTGTGTATGTGTGTGTGTGTCCTTGAGCCCGGCCGAGGGCTCCTAATGCCAGACCAAGAAAAATGACTTGAAAAGTCTGTGCTCCTTACATTAATTCCCCAATAAAAGGCAACGCCTGGGTTTGTTTACTGTTACTGCATGTGGGGATCATTAAATCCAAGTGGATTAATGCCGATTACAGCCTGCGTCGTTCCAGAAATCTCAACCTGGGCTAGGACTCTCCCTGCCATCAATTTGAATTACTTGCACTGTGTCAGCGCTATTTTAAGAGGATCAATGAAGGTTTATGAAGAAAAAAAGCCTTGTCACCTACTCCAAAATGGACCAAATTAATTAAGGTTCTGGAGCCAAATCTATGACACTTTTTATATATTGTTACTTTTTATGGACCAGAGGCTGACACCGATTAGAACAAAAAGACGCACCTTTTCTGCTGAGCACAGTGGATGTTTTTCAACAAGCAGGTATTCGTAACCGAACTTTCTCCGTTGCCAGGATGGGGTATCACTGGCATATTTCTTATAAAAACATGAGCAGCTCCCAGAGTTATGTGAGTGCACTGTGTGAAGGCTTTATTCTCTGGGCCCCAGTAGTTTTAATTTTTTTTTTTAATGTTTATTTATTTTCGAGACAGAGCATGAGCAGGGGAGGGGCAGAGAGAAAGGGCGACACAGAATCGGAAGCAAGCTCCAGGCTCTGAGCTGTCGGCACAGAGCCCAACGCGGCGCTCGAACTCACGGACCATGAGCCGAAGTCGGATGCTTCACCGACTGAGCCCCCCAGGCGCCCCTGGGCCCCAGTAGTTTTAAAACAAATTAAAAACTACAACTACCAGTTCTTAGTAAAGATCTCCCTGGATGTAAGGTTCTCTACGTCCCCAGCAGGGGGGCTCTCCTCCTCCCCGTGAAGAGGCCCATTGTGTCGTTCTTTCCGTTGGGTTTGGGGCCCGTCTGCACCAGGGAAGCTGCAGGAGACCATGTGGCTCTGCTGTGTGGTCCTGGGTGAACTAAGAAAGCAAGACAGCCTGTGTTCATATTTCTTCACCTCACCTCTGTGTCCTGAGATTCTCCTTTTGGCTTTCTGACACACAGTGCAGTTGACAGGGACCGAGTAGAATCCAGGATTTTAAGTCTCTGCCACAGTCTTACCACCCAGACGCAGAGCAAGCCACCTAAGCCCTGGCACTCCCTGGTCTCGTTGCTCGGGTGGCGCACTGATCAAATGCAACTGGCTAGGGCAGCTGTCTGTTAGCTGCGTAGATATCCACCTACCTTTGTCCCACTTCTGCCTTTCAAGGCTTGTTCTGAGTCTTTACACGTTAGAGGGCTAATCCGTGAAACCCATCCAAGATGGAGCACCGACGTCGACAGTTAGCTTCTGTGGTTTGTAACAAATTGCCCTGTTTTCCCCAATAGTGGATGTTTGGGACACTGTGGGAGGCCCATGAAGGAGAAAATGGAGGGCAGGGGAGTCCTTCCAGAAGCCCCCTCAGGTGTACCTGCTGCAATCTATGGCTTACTTTTTAGTTTTTTTTTTTTTTTTTTTTTTTTTTTTTACATTTATTTAGAGAGAGAGAAAGAGAGACAGTGTGAGCAGGTGAGGGGCAGACAGAGAGAGAGGGAGACACAGACTCTGAAGCAGGCTCCAGGCTCCGAGCTGTCAGCACAGAGCCCAGTGCGGGGCTCGAACCCATGAACCACAAGACCATGACCTGAGCTGAAGTCGGATGCTTAACCGACTGAGCCCCCAGGCGCCCCGGCCCATGGCTCACTTTAAGGCAGGACCTGCGTGCTGAAAGTGGATGCAAGGCCCTGGCAGAAGGAGCTTACTTTTCTAAAACGTGGTTTCCCTTTCTCCTTCCACCACTTTGTCGCTGGGAAAGCCGTCCCGAGGGGGAGCACAGCTCCCTTTGGACCCTTTGCTCTTTGGTGGCTGCTTTGTACCCCATGCTCCTTGCCACTGTGATGGCACCGCTCTGGGGGCTCTGTCCACGCAGGGCCACGGGGACAGGTGGGTGGAGAGCGTGGTGAGGGGCAAGTCAGGCAGGAAGGGACTCAGGACTGGAGAGCGGAGACCAGAACGTGCCCTCGGAGCCAGCTGGCATCCGGGACCCGGGAACCGCCCTAGGCTGTTGCGTTGTGTGAGCTGATGTGCTTCCTGCAGGCTTCCGTCCAGCTCGGGGTGGGTTTCTCCAAATTGCAGCCCGAAGGGTCTTCCTTGATGTGCCCAAAACCGGCCGGTCAAAACAATGGCTGGTGCGGCATAAGGTGAGCAGACCAACAGGGACAGTTGTGGATCGGTGGCTGCAGATCGGTGGCACTTTGTCCCCTCGTCACGTGTCTGTGGCACCTGCAGACACTAGGCATTGTAACACCCCCCAGCCTGCATCCGCCATGTTTCCACGTCACCTCCTAAGTTTGCCTCACTTGTTCAGAAGCTGGGATCCTTTCCAAGGAGGAGAACGGGCAACGTGGTGTCCACCCGTGTCAACAGTTTCCTGGTGAGTTTCTGTACATCACTCACTCCAAATAAACAGGGATTTATAGTACCCAGTGTCCCTCGTAGAGTGAGAGAGTCCGCCGGTGAATTGTGAAACACAGAGACCAGATTCACCAGCACAGTCATTGGAAGATGCCGGCAAGATGACAGGTCACCTCCTTCCTTTGGGACCTCTCTCTCCTCGGCCAGATGAGGGGCCTTCTGGATGGCGTTGACGCTTACCTCACGCCGTGTCCCTGTTCACGCGTGGCAGGGATTTGCAACACAGCGCTCCATGTATGCTCTCCCGGTTTGCAAAACCCCCTGAATACAGTCGCAGCCCCTACACGTCCAAGTCCTAAATAAGAAGGGAGGACGTGAAGCCTTCTACTCTGGAAAAACCACGCTGACGCACAGGGGGTCCCAGGGCGCACCAGAGAAGGAAGATGCGGAAAACAGAAGGCCCTTGGTGATGGTGCCTGGGAGGGTGCGTGAAACTGCATTAACATTGTCGTCCCTGCCCTCACGGTGACCACGGCAAGATCGGACTTGGCATCGCAAGTCAGATACAAGCGTGTCTCACGCACGTGACATGCATCACACCGTTTCTGGGATTAAGAAGTTAGTCTATCTGGGAATAAATTCCAAGACACTGTGAGTGCCGTTTGTCCAGCTTCTTCCTGGAACCGCCGTCTTTCGGGGGCTGTGTGGTCTGGAACAATGACAGCGTTTTTAGGATGCCTGTGTCGCCCTGACGCCCAGAGTTCCCCAGCAGAACTCTAATCACTGGAAAGTAAGAGCTGGTTCCCATCTCCAGCCATGAATGCGAGTGGCCCAGCCACACAGGTTCAAGGTTCCAAAGAAGTGAATTTGGAAATTAAGAAATCCTAAACGTCAACCAGGGCTTACATTCCTCCGCTCCAGGCTTACGTCCTGATGGAGCAAGTCTCCCGTTACTGACAGCACCTTTCTCTATGACCCGGCCCCGAGTGCCTCTGAGTGCTCCCGTGCCCCCCCTGCTGCCCCCGCTTGCCCGCTGGTCACCACCAACCACGAGCGTCTGAACGGTTTTGCAGAGTTCCTAAGACACTCACACCCGTGATTGTGTCTGGTCCTCATACAACTCTGACGTAGGAGGACATTTATGGTTGTTGCGATTTTACAGAAGGGGTACTGGCGTTCGATTCCGGGGTTACTTACACAGCCGTCAGGCTTCCGTGGCTTGAAAACCCGAAGCCGGAGCCCGAGCTCAGGATCTTGAGATCAAAATCCCACGTGCTTTCTTTCTTTCTTGTTTTTTTTTAATGTTTATTTATTTTTGAGACAGAGAGAGACAGAGCATGAGTGGGGGAGAAGCAGAAAGAGAGGCAGACACAGAATCGGAAGCAGGCTCCAGGCTCCGAGCCGTCAGCACACAGCCCGACGCGGGGCTCGAACTCACGGACCGCGAGATCGTGACCTGAGCCGAAGCCGGACGCTCAACCGACAGAGCCACCCAGGCGCCCCTGCGTGCTTTCGACCTGGGTGAAGTTCCCGCTCCGAGTAGATGTGGGGGGCGGGGGTGCTGAGGGCGGACAGGAGGAAGACGTCGGGGGGCGGGACCCGTGTGCGCAGGCTGCCGGAGCAGTTTGTGTTGGAGGCAGATGTGGTTGTCTCTGCTGACGTTGCCGATGAGCTCAGCCCCTCTCCTCCTTCACTCCTGCTGGCCGTGGAAGCGGGTCGCAGACGCGAGTTCTGCCTTAACAGGTCACTGGGACCCACGGTTGCCCCCCCAGCCCCCTTCGCAGACTCGGGCTCCTCTGTCCCAGATGTGTTTGCTCAGCGTCCTGCCGAGTTTCACCAACCCGTCCACGCTCACGAGCGTCCCGCCTTGGACCTCTGCTGCCTGGTGCAGGCCTCAGCCACCCACTCGAGCTCACCCGCAAACAGGCAGACCCCGGCTCTGGCCGTCCAGCCACGCGCGGGAGGGCTCGCGGAAGCTCTGGCACTGACACCTGCTGGGAAGGGGACCGGCAGCCACCTCGTGGGCTCCCGAGTCATACAGAGCGGCTCCTCTGTTCTTCCCCGAAGACGTGGTTCTCCCACGGCCGAGTGGGGAAAATCCCACGGGCACAAGTGGGAGAGAGTAGCAATGTGGTTTTCTGTCAAGTCTAAGAGGCTTAAATCGGTTGCATCCTGTAACCAAATCTGCTTCAAGTCCCAAAAGAGGCAGGGAGAGCAAGTCCAAATCCAGGCTCGCACGAGAGTCCTTTCTGTCTCTACTTAACGATGTCTCAAGGGGCGCCCAGCTCAGTCGGCTGAGCGGCCGACTTCGGCTCAGGTCACGATCTCGCAGTTTGTGAGTTCGAGCCCCGCGTCGGGCTCTGTGCTGACAGCTCGGAGCCTGGAGCCTGCTTCGGATTCTGTGTCTCCCCCTCTCTCTGCCCCTCCCCTGCTCATACTCTGTCTCTCTCAAAAATAAACAACCATTAAAAAATTTTTTTAAATGTCTCCAGAGGAACTGAGCAGGAAGCACACTGTGTATGCAGTAGCTCATAATAAAGCAACATCAGTATAAATGTGCAGTCATCGGACAGTCTTCCCCTTTTAATTCCATGGCCAACCAAATTCACTTCCAAATCATTAAGACTATTACAATTAAGTGTGCATAAAATGATTATAAAATAAAAGAAATACTCATTTCTAAAGTGGTGTCTTGGGGCGCCTGGGTGGCTCTGTCCGTTGAGCGTCCGACTCTTGATTTCGGCTCAGATCGTGATCCTAGGGTTGTGGGATTGAGCCCCACATCGGGTTCCGTGCTGCGCTTGGAGGTTGCTTAAGATTCGCTCTCTCTCTCTCTCTCTCTGTCTCTCCCAATCCCCTCTCTCCAACTCACGCTCTCTCTCTAAAATTAATTGATCCATTAATCAATATAAAAATGAATAAATAACATTAAAATTAATTAATTCATGAATCAAGATAAAAATTGACAAATAAATGAAAATATTAATCAATATAAAAATAGATAAAATTAAAATTAATTAATTAAAAATTAAGTGATGTTTCTCAAAACAGCCAATTTAGCGACAAAGTTGGACTGTTTATGTAGCAGAGAAACACAAGAGGAATAAATGAGCAGAGACAGGACTTTTGACTGGAAGGTAAAATGCACCACTCTCTGCCTCAGCAGTGACAAAACATGTTGGTCCAGAAATGTGGGGAGCATCTGAATCCAGAAATCTCGGCCAGCAGAAGAGCCTCTCGCTCATGAACCCCGGGGTCGAACAGCACAGAAGGCAGTCCCCGTGGCACCAACAGAGAGCTCCAATGGGTGCGATTTTGTAGTTTCTTAACCTAAAAAGGAAAGTGTGCTTCGGGAAGAGCAGGTTTGTTTTTTTAAAAATTTTTTTTTTTTTAAAATTTTTTTTTTCAACGTTTATTTATTTTTGGGACAGAGAGAGACAGAGCATGAACGGGGGAGGGGCAGAGAGAGAGAGGGAGACACAGAATTGGAAGCAGGCTCCAGGCTCTGAGCCATCAGCCCAGAGCCCGACGCGGGGCTCGAACTCAGGACCGCGAGATCGCGAGATCGTGACCTGAGGGGCTCGAACTCACGGACCGCGAGATCGTGACCTGAGCTGAAGTCGGACGCTTAACCGACTGAGCCACCCAGGCGCCCCCGGAAAGAGCAGGTTTTAATCACGGTTATTTCTAAGGAAGCAGCAATGTAGGGACAGCGCTCTTCCGTGCACAGGTGTTGCTTCTGTTCTGGGCTTGCATGAGCTTTTGCATTTGCTAGACACCAGCCCCCTTTGCACCGTAAGGCCCCCTCCCAAGGGCCGCCTGTGAGATGGGGTCGGGCGGAGGGTCCCTCTCCCCATTCCTGGTGAGCCCAGTGGCTGGCATCATAATGAAGGAAAATATGAGTGAGCAAACGAAAACAAGTCAATAAATAGCAGTAATCTCCACTGGAAAATCATCTTATCAATAGAGACATGTGTCGAATGTGCGTTGAACGGGCTGGTGGGATCTGCTGGAGGCAGGGGCCTCTCATCTGTCTAAGAGCACACGACTGGGCCAGCTCGGGGCCACAAGCAGAGGCCGGCCCCCCAGGCCCGGCTGGCCGAAGCTCTGCGTTTCGCGACAGCTCCCAGGGGAGGCTGTGGCGGGTGCAGGGCACGCGTGGAGGAGGCTTGAGGACGTGGCAGGGTGCCCAGCCAGGTGTCAGCACCCATTCACCCGCCATCGAGGTTGGCCAATGCTGAATGCAGGCGTTAAGTTCACAGGTGAGGCTTTTCCCCCCGGGAAAGTCTCCAAGCAGGACGGGGTCGCTGAGCTGGGGTCTCAGGCCGCTCGCTCGGCCACAGCCAGCCTCCCTGAGCGGGGACGGCCTCTTTCTTACTGATCTTTCATGTTTGGTTCCTCTGACTCAGGGTTCTTAAGGCATCGAAGGGGTAGGTCAGTTTTTTTCTTTTTTCTTTTCTTTTTTTCTTTTCGTTTCGTTTAGTTTCGTTTCATTTCTTTTCATTCCTTTCCTTTTCTTTCCTTTTCGTTTCCTTTCTTTTAGTTTCTTTTCATTTCTTTCCTTTTAGTTTCTTTTCTTTCCTTTTCATTGCGTTTCTTTTCTTTTCTTGCCTTTCGTTTCATTTCGTTTCTTTCTTTCTTTTTTTTTTTTTTTGTGGGAGGTATTTGTGCAGTTGGGCATTCCGAAAAAGTTCTTATTATTTAAGACTCCACACCCCCTGGCTTTTATGGATCTGTGACAATATAGTCTGATCGTTCTAATTCTCACAGGCACGGTCAATAAGGACCAAGGAAACCTGGTGAAACACGGTGTCTCAGAATTCACTGATTGCTCCTGCTCAGACTTCCTCTTTTCACCCCCGCCCATGCTCCGGGGTGATCCAGCCTGTGTTCCATCCCACATTCCAGGACAAAGTCCAAGCGAGACATGGCATTTTCTGAGAATCTTGCATTTCTCATTCCGTGGACCAAATAAGCAGGCTGACATTCTAAAATATGTTTAGCCCCGAGCTGATTTACTTGCACCTTAAATGAGAACTCTCCCTGCAGGACTTTGGCAACGCGGACGCTTCAGGCACAGGGTGGCAGGCCCAGGAGCCCGTGATGTGCCCGCGGCAGGGCTTGTGGTCCCTCCTGCACCGCATCTCAGACCAGGCTGAATGCAGAGGGAGGGAGTCCTCTGTGCCCTGGGGTTCTGCGAAGCTGTCCCAGGGTAGACCTGGTGTCTGAATGAAGATCAGTCAACAGAGCTCCCTCGGGTCCCTTTCAACCTACCCCCCTGCAAATGCGCCCTCATGAGCTACCTCTTGGTAGGCAGGCCAGCGTCCACGCCTGTCGCCCCTCTTCTCATAAGAGCTCATTTGGTTGTCTGTTAAAGTCCGCCTGGAAAGGAAGGACCCGATTTCAGATGGACCCAAGGGTGTCATAGGAATTTTGATTAGAACACGCATTGTTACGTTTTAACTAACATACTTCTGTTGACCTCAAACCCAGGAAATGTGGAGGTTAGTACACTGCCTTCATTTTCCCCCGAATAAGCTGAGGGGAACTTAAGATTTCGGAATTCACACGGTGAGAAGATTCCCTTGTAAAATTTAAAACGTGAGACCATTTTTAAATTGCTTTACGTCCGATATATTTCAGTGACCCGAAAGAGTTTTTACGGGCATATCAGTGGGTCCCTCCCTGCCTTTTTTTTTTTTTTTTGCCAGAAATAAGCAGCTCTTTATACATGGACCGAGCGCGTCTGAGTGCAGTGAATGACGACCACTATTTGTGATTGTACTGTTAACTGCGTTTCTTCTGTGTGCACACGTAGAGACACGTATGCACATTATACACATGCGTATATATCCTTTACATATGTAGTCTGCCTCCTCGATTACGGTAATGACGTCTTTCCACGTAGAATCTGAAACGAGGGTTCAGAACACAAGACTGGGGTCGCTCGTGCAGCGGAAACCCCCGGGCTTAGAATCCATAGCACTTCCGTCCAAGTGCTGAATGATTTTACTTTCTACCTGATTTTCCTCAGAAGAGTCATTGACACCTCACGTCAGACAACACTTCCTCCCTGGGAAGTTGGATGCTCTCTCACTCCCCGGTGGGGCGGAGCCTGAGCTGGCCCGCAGGCGGGCGGCCCCGCCCCTGCAGAGGGGGCCCTGGAGACGGCAGGTGTATGAGTGGCCACGTGAGTGAGTGCCCATGGTGACTCAGTACGTCTCAGAGGGAATTGCCTCACCAAGTCCCATCAGACTGGAAAACCTTTTCTTGTAAATGCCACCATCTTGTCAAAATACGTTCCGGATTACGCACATCTCAGGTATTTTAGGATCCTGTGAAGATTCCGTGAATATTTAAAAAGAAAACTACGCTGTCATTGTCAGAGGCTGCTTGTGTCTGAATCAAACCAAACCACATCTCAGGGGTAAAAAAGAAAGATTGTCCTTCCCTGGGTCGTGGAGGCGGGGTCCTCAGGGACCAGCCTGTCTGGGAGGAACACTAGCTTGAGGGTGAGGGCGGCGGGGGGTTGGAACCTTGATACAGGACCTGCTGAGGGCAGGCATTTTGGAGGAGGTTGGGGGGGGGGGGGCGGGGGACCGGCCGGTCCTGACAGCAGAGGCAAGAGCAGGTGCCGTGGAGGAAGGACCGATCCTACAGGGCCCCCAGCCACGCGGAGAAGTCTGTTTCTTTTCCTAAATGCAGCAGGAAACTTCTGAGGGACTTGAAGTGAGGATGGAGGTTAAAACCCATTCCGGCCGCGGAGCCGGAAACCCTGGAGGCAGGAAGGACATGCCTGTTTGCTCAGACACAGGGCTATGAGCCTGAGCAGGAGGGTGACCACCCAGGACAGCACATGCACAATGGGTCCAGATGTGACACAGAGAGGGTGGGGACCCAGGACGAGCCCAGATGTGAGGCAGAGAGGACAGGGACCCAGGATGAGTCCAGATGTGAGGCAGAGACGATGGGGACCCAGGACGGGCCCACATGTAAGACAAAGAGTCAGGGAGTCCCCATGGCCCCTGGATGTTGGGAGCACCCAGGGCAGACTCTGTCCTTGGAGACACATGCTGGACTTTTGGCTGGAAGTATTGGTAGCCGACATTCAGGGCCAGATTTCGAGGTAGGGGAGGCAGATGTGGGGTGCGTTGAGACCACATGAGGAGATGGTGGGAGCAGCATGGCACCTAGGGCAGTCTGTGAAAGTCACAGAGAGGGGACTGCCAGGGAGGCAGGGCAAAGGGAGGGAGAGCGCGGCATCGGCACCACCCCGCCCTGGCTCGATGGCACCTCAAGGAGGGAATGGGAAGCGTCCATCGGGTGAAGATGAGCATCTCTGGTTTAGCAGAGAGACGGGTGAAGGCCTCAGGGTGCTTGGGGCAGTGAGAGGTGAGGTGGCGAGAGACGCGGGGTGGAGATGGTCTGGGCGCCCATGGGCAGCATGGGACGAGGACTCCTGCGTTCGTTGGCGCCCGTGAGTCGGTCGGGCACGAGAGGAGCCTTCTTCACCACCTGCCTTCAGTTAGCGCCCTCGCCATGCCCGGAAAGGTCGTCACGCTTTGGCCAGCCGAACCTGGGACTCTGCCCGGCTCCACAGGAGAGCCGCTCCCGTCACGCCACCGCGGGACTCGGCCCACCCTTGCGACCCGGTGACCGTGGCCACAAGTGGCTGGAGTTGTGTGTGGACGGCTCTGTGTGGAGACAAGGCAGTGTGGCTGGGATGGGGGCCGGCTTCATACCGCGTCTCCCCGCGTGGTGTCCACTCGTCTCGTGTGCTTGTTGAAATTTAAACAGTTGACATTAGAGCAAGTGACATTCGGTTGCATTAGCGGATTTCAAGTGCCCTCTGGCCACATGTGGCTAGCGGCTCCCATTCGGCACAGCACACATTATAGGGCCGTCCACCACTGTGGGGGCTCCCACTGGACGGCACTGGGCCGGAGGCAGGAGACAGCCCGGAGTAATTAGATGAGCTTAAGGAACATGACAAGACCCAGGGGACACAGGGCAGGACTGTTTGGGGGCAGTCGGCGGGAAACCTGCCACATAAACAGAAGCGTCGCGGTACAGATCCAGTTGCCATGGGTGCTCAGAATCGACTGGACAGCAGGGCCCCCAGAGTGGTGGTTCTGACGTCCCCCAGCCAGGGCCTTCATGCAACCCAGGACGGTCCCCCTCCGCCCAGAGACCTTGTTTTCTATCAGCGCTCAGCCAGAATTTTTCCCATGTGTTGTCAGAAGGCAGAGCCATAGTCACAGACGAGGGAATGACTCACAGGTGAAACCCAAGTTTCCAAGGAAGCTTCAAGAAAAACAAATAGAAGAATATGAGTGAGTGATGGGGAGAGCCAGCCCTCTTAGAGCCTCAGGAAAGAACATTCCGCGGCACCAGCAGAAAGGTGGGTATTTTCATCACTAGAAGAGATTAGCTATCCCAGAAGCAAACGCTAACGGAGAAAAACTTAGTGGGTAACAAAGAAAGATAATTAATTCAATAAATGATGTTGAAAAAATTGTAGGCTTACTTGGTGGGAAAAAAAATCAATTCAGACCCTTAATCCAGACCATATTTAAAAATAAATTAAAAAGGAATTAGATGGAATATATAAAAAGCCGAAACCCTAAAAATAACAATTAAAAAAAAATCGAGGAACGTTTAACTCTGTCAAGAAGAGAAGAGGACCTTCCAAGAGGAAAAATCAATGGAAGAAATTACCAGCAAGACGCAGGCAGATTTGATTAATATTTAGGATTGGCAAGGACATCACAAAAGCACAAGCCTTCGTCTCTGCTCCCTGATTTTTATGGCTTGTCCTAGAAGCAATCATAACCCAGCTACCGCTGGCCAGCTGGTCATATCCATGTGCCACCCTGAGCTTGTGGACACTTGGATGAAGCAAACACTGTCAGTAAGTCAAAAAACATTCATTGCAAGAAAAGTATGAGGTCTATGAGAGGCGAGAGAACCATATGCTACAAGGATTACTGGCGAATTGCTTCTGACAGCAAAATAGCTCCCGGGTTACTCAGGGAACAAGAAGTGTAGAGACTGAAAAGCAGAGGAAAGTCCCCTCAACCTCTCCAGTAACAAAAAGAAATTCAAATTTTTGAAAACATTGAGATTGATTTTTTTTTTGCCTAATAAATTTGCAACAATGCTTCCTTTCTTTCTTTTCATAAACCCCATTTCTATTAGAGTTTCTGGTAGACAGTTTCATTCACTCTTGGTCGAAGTCTACGTTGATACAGAATTCCCAGAAGGAATTTCTCAATTTATAGCAATAGGCTCAAAATCATCCGTGTCCTGTCTACTCTGTTGCTAGGAGTATATCCCAATTCGTAATACAGCTCACCTATAATGGTCTACATGCAGTGATGTTTACTGTACTTGTGCAGAACTGTTCATATCGGAAATGTTCAAGATCCAGAGAATGACCAGATCATTTTGGCATATTACTAAGATAAAATATGGTGTAGGCACTGACATAGTTGAAATGTATTTTAAATTACTTGGAAATGTTAAACACACAAGGCACTATCATGTCATGGTATGTGTATAAATGGTTATTTGACTTGAAAGACAAAGGGCATTGCCTACCCACATTGTCACAGCCACAAAGATTGGAGTATACACCCCACCCCCAAAACAGCGGTGGTCATTGCTGTGTTCAGCTAACACAAATGGGTTCTATTTTCTCCTATGGGTTTTGTCCATATTTTCTAACTTTTTTCAAAGGACTGTTCACTTATCATTTCCACCAAAAATGTCCATACACAGATTTTTAAGAAGAGGTTTTGATGAGGGGCACCTGGGTGGCTCAATCGGTTGGGCGTCCAACTTGGGCTTGGGTCATGATTTTGCGCTCCATGAGTTCGAGCCCCATGTCTGTCTCTGTGCTGACAGCTCAGAGCCTGGAGTCTGTTTCGGATTCTGTGTCTCCCTCTCTGCCTACCCCTCCACTGCATGCACTCTGTCTCTCTCTCTCTCAAAAATAAACAAACATTTTTTTAAAAAATTAAAAGAAAAAGGAGAGATTCCGATGATGAAGTGGCTTGGGCCTATGGACGTCTCCCTTAGTTTTATTTCTGTCCTTCTCTAAGGAGCCCAAAGATGTCTCAGTTGGTCAAGTGTGAGAGAGCACAGGGAGAGGGCCAACATCCAAGGGGAGTGAACATAAATCCATAAATCATGACCATTGGCAGGAGAGAAGACCCTCAGAAAGGAGGGGCCCTTGGGGAGGAGGTGTCCCCAGGGATGAAGACTCTCTTGTGGGGTGTGTTTGTGGAGATTTTGATGACAGGCAGGTGTTGGTTAGAAAAAGACAGGTAGAAACCCGTCTTTATTAGAGGCTTTTTTGACATTTTAAGTATTGCATCAGACGTCAGGTTTGGTCAACTATTCTGGACTTCTTAGTTCATGAGAAGCCAGAACACAGACTGAGGTTTCAGGAAACCTAGTTTTCTTAGCCAGAATATTAGTCTAGGACCCAGGGAACACAAGGCAGATGTAGCTCTTGAATATTCAGGAAGAGAACGGTGATATGCCTAAGTAAGAATGATCAGTGAGCACCTAGCACGTGCCCAGGCCTGTGCTGGAGACTCAGAGGAGCCACAAAAAGCCGCCCTCGATCTCTCATCATCCTGTAAATTGATATTCAAAGACAAACGCAAACTATTTAAATGGCGGCACAAGACCATGTATGGCTTAGAAGGGTCAATCCCAAACTCTCCAACTGAATACTACTTCCTGAAGGTTTGAAAGGGAGACACAAATATGGACACACACACTTGGAATGAGCTGAGTTGAGTCCCACCTCTTCCCCAAATTCGGATGTTGAAGCCCTGACCCCTAGGTCCTCAGAAGGTGACGGTATTTGGAAATGGGCTTTTTACAGAGGTGATTAAGGTAAAATGTGGTCTTTGCGGTGGGCCCTAATCTAACATGGTTGGTGTCCTTCGAGGAGATCAGGACACAGACACGCACGGACGGAAGAGCGGGTGAGCTCGGGGGGAGAAGATGGCCGTCCACAGGCTAAGGAGAGACGGCCCAGGAGACACCAGCCCAGCCAACACCTTCACCTTCACCTCCAGCCTCCAGAGCTGGATGGACTGAGGCACCTGTGACAGCTCAGGATGGTGGCTCTTGAAAAGCAATACATCCCGCCGCAGAGTTAGCTTGTCATTCAGCACCACTCTTCCAATGAAAGTTCGACTTTCTGATTGCTTTGACTCCTTCCTTCCAATAAGTCCGCTCTGACCTCTGACTTAACCCCTGACTCAGAAGCGGATGGTGTTCGTGTTTACTTTGCATCTGGAGAAATGGGTATTGTAGGGGTTGAGCACGTACTTTTCGTGTCAAAAACAGAAGGACTGGGCATCACACTACTTTTTCCCACCTCTCTTCAGGGTCCATTTCAGATTCCACACCAAAGACTTTAAAGAAAAGGGTCACGTTAGAGCCACATGATGTCTCTGCGGCTGGTGCGCCTGGACCAGTGCCCCCACCCGCCTCATTCTCCCAATAAGAGCCTGGCTGTTTCCTTGAAACCAGACCCACCATGTACCAGAGGACATGGGCATCCTCCCACATGAGTTTCGAAATGCTGTGTCAAGAAAGAGAGCAGAGAACACAGAGCTTTCCCTTCAACTCGTAAAGTATCTGTGACCCCAAAATGCTTGAAAGCTCCCAGGAAGCTTCGTGCCCCTCTGTGGACTATACAGCACTTCAGCTCTCCTTTCTGCCGCGCTCTGTTTTTCCCTTGTTTCGACTTCACCTCCTGGTGTGGCCTTGGAAGGTGGAGCTGGAGGAAATGAATTTCACTGCACGTGGGCCTTGCTCGGAATTTCCAAGTAAATGCTAGTGTCATAAGAAGTGGTCCATGTGGGTTAAGCCTCTGGCCACCCAGGGTCTGCAACTGCATTTAACTTAAAGCTTTTTCTAGGAAGGAAGTGTGGGGGAGCCTCCGTGGCCCTTTCTTCTGTCAAAATGTCCCCTGTGATCAGCAAGTGCGACTCATTGAGTCCAGCTCTGACACAAACACCTCAAGTGAATGCCAACCAACAAGGAACAGAGGGACTGACTGCTTTAAGCATATTCCAGGATGTTCTGGCAGGTTTGGGGAAATGGTGATGCCATCAGGTCATAATGGTACAACATAGGTCTGACTGATGTGGAAAACAAGCAAATGAAGAGAGGACATAGTTGGGGAGCAGGGCACAGTGGCACCAGTTTGCAGATTGGTTCCCTGCAGCCAGCATGCCCAGCACAGTTTTCAATTCTGTGCAGCTTTTTGCTAAGAACTCACATCAGCCTTTGAGAGAAAGCGGAGCCCCGACCTCACCTCCTCGTGATGGAGAACACAGGTGCAGGAATCCAGAAGCAGCGAGGCCTTCTGAGTGGTGCGTTGGGATCCCAGGAGCAGGAAGGCAGGCATCTTATGGGACTTAGTCCTGGGCCTTGCCTTAATCAGCAGTACCCCGCGGGGGGGTGGGGGGCGGGTACAATTCCAGGAGGATTTGGTTGCTAAAAAGAAAACACCCCCCCTTTTGTTATGTTTGTCGTCCAAATCTGTGTCTTTTTTTTTTTTCTAAAGAAAAAATAATGTTCAGGACGAGATCCTTTCTCTTATAATACAGTGCTGTTTAGTCAGAATTCATCTCCATGAAGATCCAGTGGTCTAATCAACAGCCATTCATTGAGCTGGTAGATGAGCACACACACCACACACCGTATCTCTGATGTAAAACAACAATAAACGTGAAGAGTAATGTCCGTATTCTGGTCTTACTATGTGATAATCATTATAATAACAAAATCGTGTCGGTGTCCCTCTTGACAGTGTATATACTTCAATGAGATAACAGGATCACATACCCGGACAATCCGGAGCTCAGCTTTAGAGCAGCCAGGAACCATGCCAAGACCACACAGGTTATGGACCTCAGAATTGGGGCCAGATGCCCGTTCAGTGAGCGGACGCCGTCTCATGCACACATGCAAGGCAGCAGCAAACCGCCAACAACACATCCAAATGAAAGCTGCCCGTGCAGAATTGGCCGCTGGTGCTGCGCATTGGGGGCTGCTGGTCCCTGCGATTTGCCCCTGCTGTACCACCTACCAGCAGAGTGGTCTTGGGAGGCTGACCACCCCGTCCTCCTCAGCTTCCTCATTTCTAATGGAGCAATATAGGGCGTGTTGAAAGGGTTTTAGGAGTCAGTATATGCGAAAAGCCATGCTATGCCTGCTGTCTAGCAAGCCTGCAATTCGAGGGAACGTGCAGAAATAGAGTTTGCTGCTGCATAAGAGACAGATAGTCAAGGATAAGGAATAGTGGTCGGGAGGCAACCCAGCGCGTGGAGCACCCAGAAATGGGTGATTGAGTAAACTGTATTAGAACCGCATAAACCACACCGGTCTCCGGGAAGCTGTTTCTGGAAACCAGACAAGTGTCTGGTAAGTTCCGTGTCTCACAAAGTGCTAGGCATTGTGAGGACACAAGATTCTTTATAATCCTTTCCTTGGATTAGTCCCGGAGAATAGGACTGTTCTTTAATAGAACAGATTTACCTTAGAGCAGCCCACCTTTCTGGTGGGAGGACTATAGGTAGATTTTAGACGGCATGACACGAACCCAGTAGAGAGGCCGGAAAACGGCTGTAATTGCTAGAGAAGTCTTCTTGGAAGAGGTAAAATTTTCATGAGATCTTGAAATATAGGTAAATATTGTGAAGGAAAGTAATTTGAATAGGCGTAAAATCAGAAATTGGAGCACCAGATCAAGGCAGTCCTGGGAATTAAATTACAGAAAAGCCTAAGAAGTGGCAAGCCCAAAATTGAGGATCAAGTTAAATATTCACAACATTGTACTGAGTCGGCATGGAAGCATAATTTTTTTAAAGGATTTAAATTTTTTCCCCCAAGTTCTGTTTTGTCCTCAAATGCCACTATATTCCTGACACAAATTTGATGTTTCTATTTTTGACTAGGAGGAATGGAATATTTTTAACCCGGAGCATTCAGACTTGAGGCTTCAAATTGCCAATTTGAAATGATCTTGGTCGTAGCTCAAAAAAAACCAGCATATTAAGTTACACAGATGCAATTAAACGTAGATTAAGGCTAGGAATTCTAGAAAGTATTGCTATCGCTTTCATTGTTATTGTTCCGTTGCCGTACAACTATACATGTCTTGTATTTATTTCCTTCGTGGGAATGCTTTTGTTTCTGAGGGTTTCTGTATTTTCAGCACGTCATTTCATTCATTCTTAGAACTGTCTCCAGAGGGTCTTAAAAGAACGAAAAAATCTACATTATTGTAACTCGTGGTTATAAAGGTCTATTTTTTTTTTTAAAGACTTTATTTCTTAAAGCAGTTTTAGGTTCACAACAAAATTGAGAGGAAGGTATAGAGATTTCCCAAACAACCCTCCTCCCCACATGCAACATCCCCACCAGAGTGGGACGTCTGTTACAACTGATGAGCCTACACGGACGCACCATCATCACCCAGAGTCCATAGTGGATGTTAGGGTTCGTTCTTGGTGTTGTGCATTCTATAGATTTGGAAAAAGGTATTAATGATGTGTGTCCACCTTGTGATATCATATCTATATACAGATCCATTTTTTTAAATGCTTATTTTGAGGGAGAGAGATGGAGAAAGAGAGAGAAAGCGACTGGGGGAGGGGCAGAGAGAGAATCTCAAGCAGGCTCCCCACTGTCAGCACAGAGCCCAACGTGGGGCTCAAACCCGTGAACTGTGAGATCATGACCTGAGCCAAAACCAAGAGTTAGACACTTAACCGACTGAGCCACCGGCATCCCTGATCATGTTCTGTAGGTGAAGTTCAGTATCAGAAATATCCAGCTACAAATTGTTGGTGTTCGTTCGGGCTACTGTAGCAGAATTCCACAGACTTGGCGGCTTCTAAACATCAGACGTGTGTCTCTCACTGTCTGGAGACTGGAAGTCCAAGATCAAGGTGCCCGCAGATTCTATGTCTGGTGACACCCCATTTCCTGGTTCATACGCAGTGTCTTCTCGTGGTGTCCTCACACAGGGAAGGTGCGAGGGGGCTTTCTTGGGTCCCTGCTATAAGACCACTAATCCCATCCTGGGGGCCCCATGCTCATGACCTCATCACCTCCCAAAGTCTCCATCTCCTAAGACCATCCCGTTGGGAGGTAGGTTTCAACACATGAATTCTGGGGGGCCACAAACATTCAGTCTGTAGTAGAATGGTGCACTAGACAAGAGTCAAAGTGGCCTCTGTGGCCACTGTAACTGTTTGAAGCCGAGACAAGACGCAGAGATGACTGGAACTGGATTCTGACCGCCCTGCAGGGGGAGAAGGTGGCCTGGCTGATGTGGAGTTTGTTCATGATCAGGCAAAGCTTCCATGGCACCACATGGATATGCTGGAGTGAGACTCACACAAAGATGCCACGAGCCATGAGTAAGGGGGCAAATGTCCCAATGAGCCCCAAGGTCCTGGGTCCAACAGATCCACAGCCTAACTGCAATGCTGCTATCTCTCCTTAGTTAAAAGTGGTACCACGAGACTCATTTCTGTCAGATTTGAGCTCCACCCTTGCCTTGCTCTGACCTCTGTAGTCAAGGTGAGCGCCTCTATAGGGTGGTGCTGTCCTTGGGGGCTGGACCTAGAAGACAGAGCCTGAGAGACGGGAGAACGAGAGACGGGAGATGGTACCTGGTGCTTTCACTTGTCAAGGAGCGTAGGGCTTCTTCAAGGGCTGTAAGGAGCTGCATAGACCCAATATTCTAGAAGTGATCCTGATCTATTCCAGAGCACCCTCCCGGGGCTCTCCTGCTGGGAACAGTAGCCAGCCGCACAGCGGTCACCTGCGGCCATCTCACAATTTGTCAGAGGGTCCAGCCTTTAGAATCCAAGCCACAATGGCGCCATGCTCTAAAGAACTCCCCCATATTTCTCACCTGGAAGCAGACACATGACCTGTTAACAGTCATGCGGCCCTGGGGTGGGGGCTGGTAATCGTGTACAGCTGCTCCCAGCGGGAGGCTCAAGGGCTGGGGGTTATCAACACCTCCACACACCTGGGAGCAAGCGACCCACCACTACCAGCTCGCCTGGGTGCACGGCTTGGCTCTCTGCGGCAGACTCACAATGAGTTTTGTTCTTCTTGACCCCCTTTTAGTTTTTACTTGACGCATTTTTACAAGGCCTTTTAGACAATTTCTGAGAAGAACCGATATACAAATAGCAAAAATTAAACAAATAGCCCCCACACTAGACTCCACTTACAAATATCAAAAAGGTGGGCAAAATGGGTCTAGGGGAAATACAGTGGAGAACGAGCTGCATTTCCCCCACCTGGGTTTCCCACTTCTGGGTCCTTGGTGGTGGGAGAGAAAAAAACATCAGCCGCTCTGTGTCAACCCATTTTGCTTAGTGGCTTTCTGCCCCTACCCACCCCACCCCTTTGTTTTATTAGTGGAGAAATACCTCTAAAGCACAAACCGTCATCTGTTTCGAATATGATAACTTGAGCCACTGAAGCATCACCGTGCGTTAATGAACTTGAAGCCAGCCAAGGAGCTGGGCTGTGTGTGCGCCAGTTTCCGTCTCGCTGATTAAAGGGGTGGTCTGTGGGTGAGCCGCTGGGCGCAGCGGGCAGCAGCGAACCCTACGGAGGCCACGGCCACTCGAAGGAGACAGCTTTGCTAGTTTGATTTTTGGCCTGAGCACAGCTCCTGATGTGAAAGGGTTGTTGATGAAGCAGGACAGAGGCCAGAATACTTCTCTACCTGTGTTTTGTCCCATCGCGTTCCGTCCCAGGGGGCACCATGGGCCCATCAAGGATCTGGTGCCTTTGGGCCATTCAGGGGGCTAAATACCACGTGGTTCAAACCCTGGTCTCTCTGGGGCCCACCTCTCCCAACCTCGGACAATGAAGATTCCCAATGAAGGTCTGCTCCCGCAGACGTCAGGTTTAAGTTCTCATATCTTAGAACACTTTTTTGGGTTTTTTTGGTGAGTCCGTTGTTTTAAGATTTCTCCTTCACTTCAGCAGAAGTAGAGGTCACTCTTGTTTCCTTAGTAGAGTACAAATGTAGGAGGTTTTGTCTTTATTGCTGTTTCTTAACTCCCTTTGTGTAATAGAAATGTAAGTAGGTAAAAAAAAAAGTCTAAGATTGATCCAAGTGGATGAGAGATTTGGGGGGTCTTCATTACTCCTCATGTAACTTCCCTCACTGAGTGCATCTGGCTCCCAGCAGGGCCAGGCTGACGAGAGGTAAGGGGACGCAAGGCGGAACAGCCTGTAAGACCTGCCCTGAGAGAGCGCACAGGTTCATGGGGAATGCACAGCCCAAAAAGTTGGAATTTTTCCGTCGGTTGTCTGCTGAGAGTCCTACCATGGATGACATATTAGGCAAAACCGTTGATATTGCATGGACCTAGCCCTCTCCTCTGTTTATCAAATGTCGGCCGATGTGTGAAGTCAAAGCAAAGCCCAAACTCGTCTGTATGCAAAGGAAAGAAATACCTCCAGGAAGAGGGGCTGAACAGGCATGCAGCTTGCTCCCCGTGGCAGGAGGAATGCATGAGACGATTCCTGAAACTGTAGGTGGTGAGAGGGTATCAATCAGTTGAGGGAGCTCAGCCGGGAGACAGCCAAACCCTTGGTATGCAGGAGATACTGTCCCAGCTTGGAAGTCTGCTGAGGCGGATTGTGATTACCAAATCCTCCCTGAGCAAGACCAGAAAAGGGGTATCAGGTGCTGTACTGGATGAGGTTGGGAAGGGACAGGTGGCAAGGAGCACTTAGACATCCTGTAGACCAGCCACCCAGAGGTTCCCAGAGTGATCACGTCACTGGTTATTCTGGTACTGAGTCATATCTCAACAAAATGGGAACAATAAGCACACGGAGAGGGAGAGACATCTCAACTGCCTGACATAGACGTAGCTACAGAGCACCTCCAGTCAGTATTCACTTCAGCCCGGCAGGAGCCATGGCCTACGGGATTGCCCGAGCGCTGAATGCCTGATCCACTGCCGAGTCCCTTCTGATCACACAAATAAGCAGATCACGGTTTTGTGCAGAATTAGATCATGGGATTTTCCCCCCATACAACTGACATTCTGCTGGAAATAGCAGGCAAAGAGTAACACTTCCCGAACTGGAATGTTAGACCTCATGATGCAAATAAATCGCGTATCTGGGACGATGCAAAGGCGTTGCCTCCCTTACTGAAGCTTCGATAATATTATAAGGATCCTTAAAAATATGTGCATCAAGTTATTCCGGTAGTAAATCCAAGACCTACCTGGACCTTCCCAAGATCAACTGTATGGCTCTTTAAGAGAGCAAATATTAAGTGTTGATAGTTCATGCGGTGACGGCGAAAACTAGGATAGCTTACAGATGTACGTCAAAGATTTATCTACCTTAAGCTTCTACGAGAGAAGTGTTTGTTTGTTTTTCCCCACAGCGATGCATGCGAATGCATGCATAAACCAAAGGTAAGTTTTGAAGAAAGAGATGTGACCAGAGCTGATGTGGATTGCTGAGGGATGGCGTGTGTCATTGTTTCCTAACCGGAGATGGGATGAACTTGAGGATATATGAGGAGAAAATCATCCAGATGAAAAGCTGAGTAGCTTTGGAAAACGTGTAAGATGCACACAGGTGTGCATGCACACACACACGGGCCCTGCCCTCACTGCAAAGATCTAAGTAAGCGAAGGTGACCATGCAGCCACCCTGAGGGAGCAGAGTGAAAGAAAGCTGCCTACTCTGTCCCATCCAAGTTCAAAGGACAGAAGTGAGAGGGGCCTGTCATAAGAGAATTTAACAGAACACAAACAAAACGAAAGAGCCCCATGGTGATGTGGCCTCCAAGCAGAGTCAACGCTGTGACCAAGCCATTGATCAGAAAAAATGCAAAGCAGTGTCTGTCTCTCACCTGTTTTCCAACCCAGGATTGCGCCAGGATTCTTGTGTATGAGCGAGCACATGCCTTTTATGTGCAGGAATGTCTTCAGTTTCAGGAAGCATCGTATTGAGGGTGTCCAGGAACAACTGTCAACCCACCAGCCTCCATGCAGGAACCAGCTTTCATGGTGAAGGTCTAGAAACCTTTTTGTGCAACTAGCAGCATAGAGGTCCAGAGGCTGTATCATGTGAAATGAACTGATGTAGTGTGCAAACTGGTAGGTCTCTTCAAGTACTTTAAGAGATGTCAGAGGGAGGAGGGTGCTGACTAATACTTTAAATCACCCAAGGAAAGATCTAGAAACGAGAGGTGAAAGTTACTTAGAAGCAGACTATCATTCAGTGTAAGAGAGAACTTTTAGCCATAAAAGTGCCCCAAAGTTCTGTGAATGCTGAGCTTTATGTCCCTGTATAGCTTGAAAGTGAAAATGAGTAACCCCATATAACACCTTTGCAGATTCCGCCCCCAAGCATTAGGATTTGCTCAAAAGTCTGTCAAAGAAGAGTTGCATTTACATGACACATAAGGATTTGGTAAATGCACTGAAGTCTAGTTAAGAAAGTGAAGTAGTTTGTTGTCACATATCTGGATCATCAACTGAATCCAGTTGACCATATCACTATTACATAGTATCTGACAACTAAGGAAACATGGGTAGATCCCTTGACTTACATCTTTAAAACCTGACAGAGCTCATTGTGGAATTAAAGAACCTAGCACTTCGGTTTCTGATGCAAGGCTCTGCCGTCTCCACAGCAAACACCACATTCTTGCTGACTGACCATTGGTTGTTCCTGGTGGACTACACTCTGTTGGGCTGGTGTGGCCTCTTGGGATGAAGCTCAGATTTACCACATTCTCTTCTGTGTGGGCACCAGGCAAATGGCCTCACGCTCTGGGCTTGAAAAGAATTCTCTGGAATCAGACAGCAGGGCAAGAGAAGGTGCAGCCAGTGAGATTTCTGTTCTGAGAGCAGCCTGAAAAAATTTCTGTAGGATACTGAACCAGGTGCTCTGAATTTTAAAAGAATCTTGTCAGGAAAAATAGGTTCTTAAAACATCGTTGAGGGGCGCTTGGGTGGTGCAGTCGGTTAAGCGTCCGACTTCAGCCAGGTCACGATCTCGCGGTCCGTGAGTTCGAGCCCCGCGTCAGGCTCTGGGCTGATGGCTCGGAGCCTGGAGCCTGTTTCCGATTCTGTGTCTCCCTCTCTCTCTGCCCCTCCCCCGTTCATGCTCTGTCTCTCTCTGTCCCAAAAATAAATAAACGTTGAAAAAAACAAAACAAAACAAAACAAAACAAAAAAAACATCGTTGAAACAAAAAGCCAATGGTGTCTTGGACGAATGCTGACTTTTCTAAATGTCTGCTCAGCCAGCTTTCATGAGAGAGAAGTTCCAATGCCAAACCCCGGCCTTAAAGGATACAGTGACAAAGTGACAAGGCGAACGGAACCGCCTCTGGCAAATGCTCATGTCTACACCAAGGTTGCAGGTCCCAGGATCCAGCTGTGTCTGACGTCAACACAAAATAGGTGGTGATGTTTCCGTTGTGTTCCCTGTTTTCCGTGTTCGCGGACACGCGAGCATGGGTGTCAGGATTCTGCTGAGTCTGACTCCTCTCTGTCTGAACCAGGCGGTGCTGATGTGGGAGGAAGCCAGAGAGGAAGACGCGGGGGGGAATGTCTTTGTATCAATGAAATGTATGACGCACGGCTTGGAGGCCCAGGCCAGTTGAGGAAAGGAGGAACAGGAGAGATGCCACAGAACAGCCAAGAGTGCCAGAAACTCTAGGATGTGCTGCTGCCCTCTTCCTGGCCAGAGTACGGGTCTGTGTTAGCATCCGGGTAAAACTTGGAACTAGATCCGGGAGGACTAGCTCATGATGATGATGTTCCATCACGGAACTGTAACAGTTGGCTGTTCTTGACCTACCTGTATCTTAGAATCCGCGGAAAGGAGGAACTTAGACGGCATCTGAGATGGTAAAATTTCCGAAGGAAGTATGTGGAAAGGATTAGTGAGGAGTTTCAAGCCCGGATCTCTTACTGGCTGAGGAACAGCTTTCTACTCTTCTCAGTGATTTTGGGGTGTTCCTGCCTATCTTCTCTTATCCCATGAATTTTTCTTTATGAGGACAAATTGGTACATCTGGTGGCCACGTGCCATTCGTTTCTGGGGCACTGCTTAGAAATTGTCATCATTTAAGATTTCCATTAATTGGTTCCTATAACCTTTGTATAAATTAGTTGATACCCATTGCTTGAATTTATGGGGTCTGTTCTGTTTGTGTAAATTATTAGTAGGTACCGATTATCAGCATTTACCCCTTACGTTCTGCTTAAATGTGCTACTGGCTCTGGCTTTCCTTTGGAACAAATTGCTAGTCTATCACCCACACGTCTTCATTTGAATCTTTCCCTAAAACTGCCTTCAAATAGACAGGATATCCTAATTCAGTGGATCAGTTGGATCACAAGATGTGGTGAAGAAATCATTTGTATTCAGAACAAAAGAAATATTGTATGCAAAGAAAAAACAAAAATACAAATTAAGGAAAACATACATTTTGCCGGCCTGTTCCCATAATACACTTGTACTTGCAAAAAAAAAACCCAAAAAAACAAAAAACAAAAAAACTCCAGCAAACCTCAGTGAAAAGCAAAAGCCAACAGAGTAATTCAGGGAAACAAAATGTTCAAGGGAAGAAACCAAAGAAAAATGAGTTTTAAATGTATAATTGCACTTGGACTTAAAAAAAAATCCCAGAATGTCAGAAATAATACCATGTAATTTCTTTTTAATGAAGAAAAGTCATCCCCAGGAAACCTGATGTGAGGTGAGAGATCCCTATCTCAATAATTCCAAAGGGAAGACCATATGGAGCCCCAAAGTGTGGAAAAACCCCAGAATGGCTCACATGCACACACATTATAATGCCAGTCACACTTTCCCATAGAGATTTTTCCTGGAATATGGTTTTTTTTTTAAAAATCATTTTGGGGGCACTTGGCTGGCTCAGTCAGAAGAGCGTGAGACTCTTGATCTCAAGGTCATGAGTTTCAGCCCCAGCTGAGTGTAGAGATTGCTTAAATAAGTAAAACTTTAAAAAAAAATCATTTTGTTTACCTTTCATTAATGCAGGCTCTAGGAATGATGAAGTTGTTAGCATTATGTCACAGTGACAGGGGAATAGACCAATCCACCTGTGTTTCAAAGTCAACGTCTGCTTAATTTATTTTGCGTTTATCTGTAGCTCTCTTATCTGCCTATCATGGCAAGAAATGATCTGAGAAGGGGAAATAAAATAATTTTTTTGTTTCCATTTATAATTTATGCTCCAACTGCTCCTCAGATGAGTGTGATATCACAATGGTCCTGGTTAGTTGACCAGCTGGGCACTAAATTATTAAAATAATCCTGTGAAAATTAAAAGGACTTCTTCATATTCATTTCTCCTTTTTCTGTGACTTGCTCGTTTTTAGTGTTTTTCATGACATTTCACATTTGATCTCAATAACAGCAATAACTATCTTCAGATTCCCAAAATATTATAAACCAACAGTTACTTCGCAGGACATAACGTAGGACTCAGATGACAGAAACCACACATGCAACATCTAATGGGAACCCACTCTGGCAGGCAAGGAAGCAGCACGTCTGTTAGGGGCCCTAGAAGTCTCTGGAAAACATAGTGCGAAGAGGAGATCAATAAGGATAAACTTAAGACTGCTTTTGTGGTGTCGGAGGACAGACATGTTCTGAGGAAACTTCTAGCTGGTGGAAGAAGAAGAAATAGAAAGAGCAGCACTGTTTTAAAGGATAAATATGGGGCTTGTGGTTTTTGCTGGTGCTCCAAGTTTGCATCAGCTAACAAGAACTGAGTAGAGAGAGAAAAAAGGAAAGCTCCTTGAGACCAGATAGAGCAAAGTTTGATCTCAAAGGCAGAGAGCCAGCTTTGAAAAGGATTCGGAAGTCATGATGGAGTTAAAAAAAAAAAAATCCTTCTTCTTTGACTTTGGAACGTCCATCTTACTCCAGGGAAATTAGGAATTTCTTAGAAATGAGCTATACTGGAGCTGTGTGACATGGAAAAGTATCTTTACCACAAATAAATCCATTGGAGACACAACTCAAGTTTCTCAAGTATCTGCAGCCATTGATGCAAAATACATTTGACTCATCGTTGGAAGGGGAGGTTTATTTAGCTGTGAAGCGGGACGATATTTTTAGAAAGAGTAAAGTTCATGGAATTTTTAGAGTGTTGAATGCCTGTAGCAGATGACATTTTTAGCGGATGTGCAGAGGTGGCCCTTCTGGGCTGGGAGCTTTCACTCCTGTCCCGCTTGCCCCTCCAGGCTGCTCTAGCTGCAGGCTGGCTGAGGCTGGACCTGGGGGGGCCTGGGGAGGATCCAGGGCTGGGGTGTGAATTCCCAGGAGGCAGCCGGCTCCGAGTTCTTTCAGATTCCCCAGGAAGACTTGGTTCCCTGGAGAACACCACCGTAGAATCGCAGAACTGCGGAGGACCCTACTTGTCCATCACCACGCCCTCCGGTCTCAGCTTGAACCTGAGGAAACTGACACCCAGAGTTCAGGTTGCTCACCATGGTCAGCCCAGAGCATCCCCGCCAAACACATGCCCCTCGACACAGCTTCGTCTCGTCTTTCACCAGATGAAGTAACAGAGAAGGCTGCCCAGGGAAGGACATGCTCTCACTGCTTTGAGGGAATAATTCACTTTTGGCTGGAGCTGGGTTGTGGCTGCCTGGTGAGTCTGTGTTTTTCATGAAATGGAGACAGAGAAGCATCACCCTTCCGAGAAAGAACTGGATTCAGCTGAACATGCACCTGTCCTCACCCTTCCGAGAACACTCCTGCCCTCCCAGCTCTCTTCCTGACAATTTCTGTTTGCCTCTTGACTGTCTAAGATTCATGATCCCGTTGACCAGTGTGTCCTTCACTTACCACCCCTTGTCCCGTGTGACAGATGACCTAGAACGTTCTCCAGACTCCCGTCGCAGCAATGAGAGGGAAGACAGGGCAAGATCAAAGTGGAACGCAAGTGTGGAAAATCCATCTTTTCGTCCTTCTAAAGGAAAATCCTATTTCGTCCCGACTCAACAAAAACTAATAAAGCAGAGGAGTAATGATGGAGTTGAACATTTGATCTCTCTTATCAGAGGTCCGCATACTATGAACTGAGCCTGAGAATGGTGATTCTTGTCGGGTCCATAGAAACCAGGCCCCGGGCACAACATCTGGCCACAAAACCATGTAAAAGATTTACTTTAAAGCTACCTCTGAGCCAAGTGGCCTGGACCCGATGCTTTGGCATCTTTTTTTCTCATCTTTCCCCGTTCCGTTATAATCATTTCCCACACTTGGAAGTGTTTTTGTTTTTTTTTTTTTTTCTTCACACAACTGAGATATGAGCATATTACTGTCTTTTGAATTTGCTAGCTCTCTGAGGCTTAAATAAATATTTTGATCATTAGGCGTTGCTAAAGAATGTCTGAAGACACGTAGGACTTTGCTTTGTCATGAGAGCTTTCAGACAAGGAATGTGGGATTCCAGATCTCTCAGCGTGAAGAACACAGTGTGTTTGCCGACAGAATTCGTCCAGGACAGACCTCTGTTTCCACATGGAATTTGAAGCTGGTGGTCATGTCCGAGGGCTGGTCAAATGCAGAAGTGAGAGACAGCCAGCCATCTGTGGGAACCTGGGTTCTCAGACCCTGCACTGGACATATATTTTAGAAATTCCTCTCAGAATTCAGATTTTTAGAAATTCAGACAACTAGCAAAAGACCTATTTCAGTTTTGTTCCTGAAATATTCAGGAAAAAAAAAATCACTCTCAACAGACATTTTACTGCACTTTTCTTCCTCATCTACTTCGTGGGACTTTCTTCTTCTTCTTCTTCTTCTTCTTTTCTTTTTTTTATCTTTCAGCCCCTGGGATAAAGCAGCATGATAGCACAGAGGGCTCAGCTATGTAAACAAGCAACTTGAAACATGCATCCAGTGTTTGGGACCAGCTTCTAGATTGTACCCAGGACCCCACTAAGATAAAGCCACCCCACCCCATTCTCCAGGGGGTCTCATGAAGAATTCACATTAAATCCCTGGGAAATCTGGGGCCGGATTAATAATATCTACAGTCTTGATGAGAGGTGTCATTTAAATTGATACATGCAAGAGAGTTGGCCTGGGTCCTCCCTGAAATAAGTTTTAACTTGTGATAAAGCAGGAAAGAATGCGGATGTCCTGAGAGCAGGGACCGTTGGAGGCTCTGGACCTCAGATCCCTCCTCTTTTCTCACTACGCTTTATCCCCTGGTGATAGGGCACAGTCTCATGGCCAAAACTTCTCTGTAAATGCATAACTGCCACATGTATATTTTATACAAAATATATTATACAAAAATATTTATATTTTAATCCCAGACCCCATCCTCACTCCAGATAATATATCCAAGTGCCTAGTCTACATTCCTGCTTGCCCTCTTGGTATCTCAAAACCAGCACATCCAAAACTAAGCAGTGGTTTTCTCCTGCCAAACAGTTCATCTCTCAGCCTCCCTGGTTTCAGTTGATGGCAATTACATTTTTCCAGTTGCTTGGGACAGATATCTGAAGTCAACGTTGTTTCTTTCCCTCATACTGCATGTCCGAAGCATCAGCAAACCCTATGATGTACCCAGAACTGACCGCTTCTCACTGTCACCGAATCTTGCACCTGAATTGTGCAATAATAGCCTCCTAGCTGATCTTTCTGCTTTGATCCGTGCTCTTTTTAAAAAATTTTTTAAGTGTTTGTTTATTTTTGAGAGAGAGAGAGAGAGAGAGAGAGAGAGAGAGCGAGCACAAGTGGGGGAGAGGCAGAGAGAGGAGAGACACAGAATCCTAAGCAGGCTCCAGGCTCTGAGCTGTCCACAGAGCCCAGTGCGGGGCTCGAACTCCCAAACTGTGAGATCATGACCTGAGCCAAAGTCTGATGCTTAACCCCCTGAGCCACCCAGGCACCCCTATCCATGCTGTTCTTGACACAGCAACCAGAGTGAGTCTTAAGTTCAAAATAATGTCATCTCTGAGCTCAGTAGCTCCCTTCTTCTGAGTCAAAGTTAAGTCCTGCAAGCAAACATCCATTGTTATCTGGAGCCCTGTTCCCTCTCTGCACTCTGCTGGTCTGTTCAAGGTCACTTTGCCCCAGCCACACATGCATCCTGGCCAAACATCTTCTTTCCCAAGAGACCATCCTACCCACCCTCGCTCCTGGTCTGGTACAGCCCCACTGGTATCTCTTTCCCTTCCCCCACTGCACTCATCACCCCGTGACAAAGTGCCACCAACCGGCATGAGCTTCTGTTTAACGAATGCCTTCCACCACCAGAATGTCATTGCCACAAGCATGGAGATCTTTGCTTCTCTTGTTTACTAAAGCATCTCAAGTGCCAGGAAGAGTGCCTCACACATAGTAGGTGCACGTTTGGCATATGTCGAATGAATGCATGTATCCATGTGATCCTTTGAGCCCTGAAGAATGCAAGGAATTCTGTCTCCACACACAAACACACACACCTCCTCCCAAAGCCCATTCTCGTGCTTCCGTCTCCTGCTGGGACACAAGGTTCCACATTCTCATGATGATTATCCCACTGCACTCATTGGTCCAAGCCTTGTCTCCCCTTTCAGACTACAAGCAACAGAAGTGCAGGCAGTTATCACATTCTCCACCCTTTGTAATCTCCCCATCCTTAAATATAGTAATGCTTTTGGAAAAAAATTTTTCTAATTACTAACAATTTCTCTAAAAGTCCAAAAGCCAAGGTCGGACATAGTAAGTATCCCCACATTCTAGTGAATTCTGGACCATTCCAAAGAGAATGCTCAGAGCTGCCAGAACTATACCCTCTCCACCAGATTAAGCTGTCGGTATCCTGACCTTTGACACTCTACAACCCACAACCCATCTACCCTACAAATCCTATAAAAATGGGAACTAGAATGCATTTTGCTTGAGTTGAGGATTTTTCTTGAGCTCTTGGCTCCTTAGAAGAGAAGTGTTGTAGCAAATGGGTGTTCCATGACCCCAAGGCCTGCGTTCTAAGAGAACTGATTCTAGAGATTGGGTGCCTTGAAATCCGTGCCCTGGCTGAGCAGTTGTGAATAGCAGAACTCTTCCTCAGGTGATCCCTGCATGGAACATGGGGAAAGATTCTGAGAATTCCATGTAGACACAAGTATCCTCCTCTTTGCTGAAATGGGAAGCTGGTAGAGTGAGAAGAGAGGAACAATGGGCAGTCCATGTGTCCACATGCCCCCTCCATCCTCAGCGTTTGGTGTGGAAATGAGCACTGAAGGGACGTTACTCAGAGGGTGGCCTTGAATGATAGTCTGCTTCCCCAATGAGTCTTCTTATACGTGGCAGAGTTTTTTAAAGGGAGGGCATGGGTGGATTACCCACCATGTTTTTATAACTCACACAAAATGCTCCTGCTATTTGATACGGTTCTTTCTAGCTTAGATGATTAAAACAAATAACACAGATAAGAGGGAAAATGTGTCTGGAAGACTGAGGTTCAAAGTCAGTGGGAACAGGACAGATTGCAATTTGTGGGTAATAGCCTGTTTTTATCCATTTCCCTGGGGCACTGAGGTGTGATTGTTTGCAGTACAGTATTATCTCCATAACACAATATTTCACAGAAAGGAAGTTTTAGCACTAATCAATCTGTACTCAAGCCATTGTGTAAGTAGAGTGTCCAGAAGTTTTATGCTTGAGGGACCTCTCATTGTGTGGGCATCCAAAGTGCCTAATATAAACACTGAGGAAAAATAAACATAGCTCAGTCACAAAGCAATCACATATGATGAGTTTTAATTAATTAGAAGACTGTGTAGATAAGGCCGTATTCTCTTTAATTCTGTAGCTTCATAGATAATGCTATGTCCAGAATAGCTCTAAATGCCTAACAGAATATGGGACTATCTATTCTCTTCCAAGGACATTTTTAATGAGAAAATAAAGGAGCAATTCATGTTAAAAATAATAACCTTATTGGGTGCACCTGATTGAATTATTTGAAGCAAGCTCATTTTGAGTTGATTTTAATGATTTCTCCATCACTTCTCCATCTGTAAGAGACTAAACTTTGGACTCTACCCCCTTACTTAGAGTAGAATGTTCAAGAGGAAGGAAACTTTACAGCCACTTGGTTCGTCTCCCTCATTTATATTCTGCTAACAGTTGGCATGTTCTTCTCAAGTGTGCAGAGCTGGGTGGCGCTGGGTAGGGTTCTTATCCAGTGTCAGTGCCTGCTATGGGGTTTTTCATCATCTTTATTAATACCAGCCTCTGTCATTTACTAATGTGTGGCCTTGGGCCTCAGTTTCCTTATTAGATGAAAGAGTTCAGTTCAGTCATTTCTGAGATATAGACTCTCTAAGACTCACAAAGATTCTAGCAATGAACAAAAATCCCCTAGCATCTTGGAAGTGTCCAATCCAACAAAAAATTACAAATTCCTTTTGTGGGATGTATTTCTTCTTGTGGTTGCCACTTGGTAATCAATTACTTAACCAGTGTTTCATGCATTTTTTTTCCAATGGCTCAGACATTGTATTATTCTGTATTTCTCATCCATGCAGAGTTACCTGTTAGAATTGTGCCATGAACAGCCTAGGTGGCCACCCACTGAGGTCCTGCAAACTTACTGGGTCAACTCAGTTCCTGGATAGTTTAGGAAGCCCTCTTGGTCTACCCTCGCACCGCCTCTGTTTATTTCTCTTATAAAATCAGAGTGATTTACAGATCCTGTGGCATTTAATACAACAGTCAATCCTTTGCAATGTTGACCTTTATTGTATGCAACTCCTGGTATTGTGTATGTTTGCATGTTCTGTACTTCATCTTCCAGGTACGTTGTGAGATGGGGTGGGATGTCATTATTTACTGGGTAGCATTTACCTCAAGGCCTGGAAGAATTCAAGTGTTCGTTGAATGGATGGTAGAGGGGTAGACACAGAACCCTGAATGTGAGGTGGGCCAGCAATATTACAGATTGCCAAGGAAGGTGAGCCCTTCAGTGGAAGAAGCCTCTTTGGGGCTTGGCGTTGACTTGCCATTGTAAGTTTTCCATGATTCGGGGTCTGGTTTTCAGCCATGCCGGCCCCAAAATTGGTCAAGAATGATGACTCACACAGCACTCTAAAGAGTTCCAACTTCCAATGTATCTCAGAAAGAGAAACACAATCAGGCAACTTGGAGGGACATGTTAGGAACTGCAGGTCACAGCCTCATTGGCTGAGGGCTGTGCAACGCACCAGGGTATCTGCATCAATGCTTTCTGCTAAAGGGATTTCACAAGATAACAGTGAAGATGGGCAATCTGATAAAGTTCTGTCTCCAACACCAACGCTCAGGCTTTCTCCATTATTCCTCACTAGATCTTGTATCAAAACCATCAAGAGAAAATGTAAGCCGTCTCGATGAAGGTACTATTTCAGTACTTATGAGGGTATAGTATGGCTGAGGTATTTTCATATGCATTATTTCACTCAATACCATGAGAAAGTAAGATTTCTCCATTGTAGAAATGAGATAACCTTCTCAAAATGACACAGTCGGTAAGTGGGTTAATACAGAGTAATGAATGCAGGATTGTCAGAGTTCCAGGTGTGGTCCAAGTGGGCCACGCAGGGATCATTAACAGAAAGAATGCAGTCATTATATCAACTTAAAATGCAAATAGAAACTGGGAATGAAAAACACCCGTTAACTTCTGTGGAGGAAAATAATGCCCACCCTTGAGATAAGAGAAAATGTCTCAGAAAGGAAAATTCTAAGGCAAGTCTTCAGAAATGTCCATTGTGTGTTTGCTCCTGCAGACACAGTGGAGATGGGGAGAGTCTAAAGTGAGTCTTCTATTTTGTGCCCAGCTTGAAACTACATTCCCAGCCTTTACCTGGACACTGGCTGGGAAGCCGAGGAGCTGCGTGAAGGCCAGCCCTGACATTTTTGCCACTGATGGAGCAATTCACATTAGACAAACTTGGTTTCTTTTCCCAATGGAGTCATAAACTTGATAGAAATGGGGATGACAGTGGATGCTACTTATGTTTATTTTAGCAAAATAATTGATATCATATTTCCATGCATCTTCCTTAAAAGAAATACAAAAGTTTTGGAAACAGTCACCATCATCTATGTTTTGAAAGTAGCTATGATGCGGTAAATAAAGGGGACTAATGGATAATCCAATAGAGCTCAGCCTCCCCTGGGTGGTGAAATCCAATGAGCAAGGGGCTTGGACTCCAGCATACCTGACCCTTAGAAAGAGACGGGGATGGGAAGGCACAGGTGGTTTGGAACAATGATTTCAAACGTAATGAAAAGCAGATAAACTCTAGAATTGACCTTAAAAGATAGAATCAGAGATAATTCACCAGATGAGTCCAAATCCAAAGGTGTCAGAAGGCACCTGCCAGATTAGAAGGGCAGTGAAATTGCAGGAACACAGCAGATTGCTGGGTTCTAGCCTCCTGACCATGAGCTCTGCTACCTCTTGCTAGAGTATATGCAGGATGCATGTCAGGTGGGTGCTCACCGCGGAATCACTGGCGCTGGGCACCTGTCTACAAAGCTGTTGCTCTCGCCTGGCACACCTGGAGCATCTCCAGCCTGGTCTCTAGGACTCATCTGCCGTATCATTGTAAACAGTCAGGTGGTTCTTCATTTTAAATTTTCACCATTACTGGGGTGCCTGGGTGGCTCAGTCATTTGAGCGGCCGAATCTTGATCTCAGCTCAGGTCATGGTCTCACGGTTCATGGGTTCCAGCTCCAGGTTGGGCTCTACACTGACAGTGTGGAGGCTGCTTAGGATTCTCTCTCTCTCTCTCTCTCTGTCTCTCTCTCTGTGTCTCTCTTTCTCTCTGTTTTTCTCTCTCTCTCTCTCCCTCTCTGCCCCTCCCCTGTTTGCGCTCTCTCCCTCTCAAAAAATTTTTGCTTTTACATTACTTTTATTTTTTTTTGTCCATTCAATACTATTTTTTCTCTTTCTACTAGAAAAAAATTTATTGGAATATTTCTATTCTCTTATTTAAAAAATAAAAATAATTGTCCTTGAGTTTCAGTGATTTCTTAGAAAGTAGAACAAACAAGAAGAAACGTCAATAAAAGTACCTTTATCTTTTTTTTTTTTGAATGGGTCAAGATTTTTTTTTTTCAGGAAAAAACTATTCAAATGATTCACTTCTAAAAAATATCTACATTTTGTGCTGTGAATATGCTACTAGTATTAGGGTTCTCCAGAGAAACAGAGTCCAGATAGATAGATAGATAGAGATATTCTAGATGATGGATGGATAGATAGATAGATAGAGATATGATAGATAGAGATATGCTAGATGATGGATGGATAGATAGATAGATAGATAGATAGATAGATAGATGATAGATAGAGATATGCTAGATAATGGATGGATAGATAGATAGATAGATAGATAGATAGATATATGCTAGATGATGGATGGATAGATAGATAGATAGATAGAGATATGCTAGATGATGGATGGATGGATAGATAGATAGATAGATAGATAGATAGATAGATGATAGATAGAGATATGCTAGATGATGGATGGATAGATAGATAGATAGATAGATAGAGATATGCTAGATGATGGATGGATGGATAGATAGATAGATGATAGATAGAGATATGCTAGATGATGGATGGATGGATAGATAGATAGATAGATAGATAGAGATATGCTAGATGATGGATGGATAGATAGATAGATAGATAGATGATAGATAGAGATATGCTAGATGATGGATGGATAGATAGATAGATAGACAGATAGATAGAGATATGCTAGATGATGGATGGATGGATAGATAGATAGATGATAGATAGAGATATGCTAGATGATGGATGGATGGATAGATAGATAGATAGATAGATAGAGATATGCTAGATGATGGATGGATAGATAGATAGATAGATAGATGATAGATAGAGATATGCTAGATGATGGATGGATAGATAGATAGATAGACAGATAGATAGAGATATGCTAGATGATGGATGGATAGATAGATAGATAGATAGATAGAAGAGATAGAGAGATTGATTGGTTGACTGGCTGATTGACTGATTATGAGAAACTGGCTTCTGTGATTATGGAGGCTAAGTCCCATGATCTGCTGTCTGCAAGCTGGAGACCCAGGAAAGCCAGTGATATAATTCAGCCTGGACTCTGAAACTCCGTGAACCAGGGAGGCCAATGGTGTAACTGAGTCTGAGAGCAGGAGTCAAAGATGAGATGAGATGTCCCAGCTCATCTGTGAGGCAGGAGAAAGGGGCACGGTCCTCCTTCTGCCTTTTGGTTCTCTTCAGGCCCTGAGGGGGTTGGATGATACCCCAACCCCCACCCTGCATTGAGAAAGGCCATCTCCTTTGCAGGGTTCACTGATTCAAATGCTGTCCTCGTCTGAAAACACCCTCACGCACACCCAGAAGTAATGTTTAATCTGGCACTCTGTAACAGGTCAAGTTGACACATAAAATTAATCAGTATAGCTACTTATGCGAACATCTCTGTCTCCATCCTTTGAAATCAATGGCAAAAGTTTTAACGTTGAAAGACCACCCAACCCCTCCTCCCAGATATATTAAAGTAGAGGATAGAGTCACACACATTTAAATCTGGAAGAATTCTTGGGATCACAGGCTAAGTGATAGAACTTTCTCTACTGTGCCATTGTGTTTGGTCAAATGCAATAAATGTGCAGTAAATTTTAGAATCTGAAGTCAAAGCGGGCCTGGTATAAACAATCCATGGGACACTGGCGATACTGATGCCATGACTCCCAGGGGACCAAAGTCTCCAACTCTCCTGTAACAGTTGAGGCAAGCAGGCTCCAGGTGTTGTGGGCAGCTCTGTTCTTTGAGGTCATCCAAGGACCCAAATCCCTTCTCTCTTGTTGCCTCACCTCTTCCAGGATGATTTTTTCTTCTGTGCACAGAAGAGGCTGGCCCCAGTCCATGAGATAAGAAGCACGCGAAGGCCAGGGGAAACTGCACATCGGTCTGTGATTACTCTCCTTTAGCTGGAAAGTAGTCACATGCTCATACCTCACTGTGCCTTCTAAACTCTGGAGGACTGAGGGAGGAGGTGGGGAGGCAGAGTCTGCACTAAAAGGAAAAGGAAGAAAGGTGCAGGGTGACAGAGCATTTTCCACATTCACCACTCACAGGCAAAAGCCTGGCAATACAAGATAAAAATGATGCGGTTGGGACCAGCCAGAAACAGGGATGAAATAACCACTCTGAATAAGTTCGTATTTTGTTTTTGGATAAAATATGGGAAACTTATTGAAAACAGAAGGCAGCAGAAGGATGGGCATTCACACTACAGACCCTTCTTATTTATTTATTTTATTTGAGAGAGAGAGAGAGAGAGAGTGCGCATGAGTGAGGAAGGGACAGAGGGAGAGAGAAAGAATCTCAAGCAGGCTCCGCACTCAGCCCAGAGCCCAATGCAGGGCTTGATCCCATGACCCTGGGATCATGACCTGAGCTGAAATCAAGAGTCAGATGCACAACCGACCGAGCCCCCCAGATGCCCCAAGACCATATACCCTTTTTTCTCAGTGTTGGTGAAATGTGTCCCTTGCTGTCCAGCCAAAGACACCACTGGCCACTTCCTGATACCCATGAAACACCCGGGCTCCCTATGGGCTCCCTGCCTCCCGGCTTCTCGCACATAGGACCACTCCCCATCTGGGCACCCCTAACCCATCGAGGCAACAGGAGGCTGTGTCTTCACGATTCCTGCCAAAGCCCAACCCCCTGTCCTGCTTGTTGTCCTCCACAACCTGGCCCTGTGTTGGCCACTTGTGAGATATCATTGTCATCCCTGCTTGCCACCTTCACACACGTGCTCACGAACACTCCTCTGAATGCTAGGGTTCTTAATCTTTTTATCCTTAGTTACAAACTGCTTTTTACTCTAATGCCTTTATACTTGCTCTTTGCGTTTGAAGTCCTTTTCCTGTTAATGACCTCACGGTAGATGTTTCCCTAATGGAAAAAAGCACAACAAAGCTTTAGCCGTCTCCATCCTGCATCTCATGGCTGTCAGCTCCCTATTAAAGTATCGTACAATGCACAAACAGCTGTTGTCGGAGAGCTTTTTTAAGCTCCCAAAGTAAAGAAAGAATAATGGCAGATCACCGTGAAGGGCCCCAGCCGGCAAAACGACTAGCTTTTGGAAATAATCACTCCTTCTGGGGTCCCAAACAATATATGTATATTTAAGGAAAGAAATCAGTCGAGAACATTCCTTTCTGACCAGTTGGTAAGATGGACTTAACATAATGACTTTGGTCCTAAAAGTTGTTCCCCAAGCCTTTCATCTCAATTAGCTACTGCACCAGCCCAGGCAAAGCCAACAAAAGCTCCTTTCATAAGGCCAGGTCCAAGGGCAGAAGGTAAATTGGTAATTGGATGCCTCTCTGTGGCAGAGGCCTCCCTGGTGGAGAATGGGGAGCCAGCTGGTGGTGGGCTAATCAGTGGACAAGAGCAGTGTTTGTTCTCAGCGCTTCCTGGTGCCTGAGCTCTGCCGCCGTGTTTCATTATATATGCTCAGTGGTCAAAGCACATCTTTGATCTTCCTCTCCTGCTCTTTATAGAGCACTTTGTTCCTTCCCTCCTGAAACCTTATTAATATTTGCTCTTAGGAAAATGGGGAATATGAACGTATTTTAATTGTGGGTGAATCAGCCTAGAGTGCCATCTTTTCAGGAATCACGTCTTCCAAAAACTCATCTGATCTCGCGGAATAGAGGCTCCGGCCCCAGGTTTGCAAACTTCTGGCTCTCTATGAGTTGGGAGCAAAGTATTTTCCTAAATAGTAATGGTGATAATAGAAAGAGTGTTATTCAATTGTTGGATTAGACAAAATGAGAGGTGATGACCCACAGTGAGTCTGTGATAACATTGAAACAGCCGGTGAAGCAGGGATGGATGCTAAGAGTGATAAAAATACATCAAATGAAAGACTGAGAATCTAACCACGGGAGCGCCGTGTCCGTGGTGGATGCCAAGAACTCTCATTCCCTTTCCCTCAAAGAGCTTTACAACAGAGCTGAATCTCTGCGGCTCTGTCCTGCCGGCATTTATGGAGGTGCAGTGAACTAAGAAAGCCGCGAGGAGGGTCGTCAGGTCTCCACAGAAGCATGCCCTGTGACTTTCCGTGACCAGCTAGGCAAGCGGCCTGTCAAGGAACAGTCATTCGTTTCTAATTTTTTTTGTTTGCTTTTTAACTAACAAAGGGTATTATAACAAGGGCACCTTGAAGTGACCTTGAAAATCACGTTTGTGTGGGTATTTGCTCACGTGGGGACGCATGGCGGAATTCAGCAAAATTCTTGGAGACCAACATAGGACATCTTTTACCTTGGCTTTTCTTAAAAAAAAAAAAATTATTTTTTAACGTTTATTCATTTTTGAGAGACAGAGAGAGACAGAGCATGAGCAGGGGAGGGGCAGAGAGAGAGGGAGACACAGAATCTGAAGCAGGCTCCAGGCTCTGAGCTGTCAGCACAGAGCCTGACGTGGGGCTGGAACTCACAAACTGTGAGATCATGACCTGAGCCGGAGTCGGATGCTCAACCGACTGAGCCACCCAGGCGCCCCTACGTTGGCTTTCAGTGTGCCTTTTCTTGGGGTTCCTGGGGATCTAGAGCTACGGAAAACAGTGCTTTTGTTTCGCTAAGTTCTTTTTTTTTTTTAAAGCTCAGTGATCTCATAACATTTTAATCAGTTGAAATGCAGGCTCTAAATCCAGTTCTGGCAAAGCAAAACCACCTTGAGTTCGTTCACGTTTTATAATTGCTCGTGCTGCTACCGTGGCCTGCAGTGGTTGTCCCCCAGCTGCTGCCCGTATCCCCACTTTTGCCTCAGGGGAGCGTTCTTTTCTGCAGGAACCCCTTCCGTGGGACCTCCTCCATGGATATCCCACCCCGTTCCCCTCACTTGCGCCTCCCACAGCTTTCCTCCTCTGAGCCACCTTCAACCGTAGGCGCTGCACTCCGCGCATCTCATCGTGGGTCAAAACGTGCGCATCTGTCTCCTCAAGTCTGTGGCTTATTCATCTTCATGTTCTTAGCACGCGGCATGTGGGAATATCCCACATGCCCAAGTAAATAGGTGAGCAGTCACAAGGAGCTGTGCATGGGACATGCTAGTTCCTTGGCCAAAGAGGTGGTAGATGGAGTCCCCCTGTGACCATGGGTAAACTGAAGTCTGCAGCCCACAGTTTGGGAATCACTGATCAGAATGGGTCTAGGAAAAACATAAAGGCAACCCATTAATTCCTGTGACCTCCCCCCCCCCCCCGCCCATACAGCTGAGCTGGTTCTGTGGAAATCTCCGTCCATTAGCTCCTAAAACAAAGCCTCCAAATATGGAGACTGGACAGGAGCTTCGTTGAGTCTTTAGCAAGATGCCCTCGCCCCCACCTGAAAATACCAGCACAGAACTCCCAGGCTCTTCCCTTCTTTACATGAGAAAGCTGGCTTGTAGCAGAATAATCTGAGAGCTCCCACACAAGTCAGACCTCGGGCTCCTAATGTGGGCCTGACCACTCCCATTTATCCAGTGACCTAGTGATACGAAGGCACTTCATGTGTTATTTTATTTAATCTTTGCAACAACCTTATGAGATAGGTGTTGCTGTAATACCCACTTTGCAGATGTGAATGCTGAGACTCAGAGGGGCTAAGGAGCTTAACCTTTCCTGATGGAGCCGGAGCTTCAGCTGGTGTCCATCCTTCTCCAAAGCCTACCACTGTCGAGAGGGGAGAAGCCAGTCCTGGGAAAGCTTCCAGCATTGCTAAAGTTCTCCCAAGGGTCGTGGTGGGCCCCTCATCAAGGCATCCAGACTCAGTAGTATCCTCAGAGAAGTACACCGTCTGCTTTTTCTGGCCATCGTCTTTACCCACTCGTGTCCTGGATACGGGTGACTGGTCTGGAAAACAGAAGACCAGCATTTACGATGTGCCTTGGCTGCTAGCTTGTGATTTGAGCGTGGGTGCGTCTCTTAATCTTGCTCCTAAAATACAGGCTGAGAACTATTCCCCAGCCTCCCTTTAAGAGCTAACATTCTATTGTAACATTAACAGTCGTTAACAATAACGGTCGAACTGGTTTTGCCCTTTCTTTTTGTTTTACGGGAGCTTAATTCTGAAAAAAATAAAAACTAAACGGTAAACAAAGTTGACTATGCTGAGTGTTTATAGCAAGGCTTCCCTCAACGTTTTGTGTTGTGTGGCCTTTGCCAAGGAACACATACAGTGTGCCTTTCTGTGAGGGTCTAGGTCAGA